>NC_092725.1:29219980-29519980 GCF_047496885.1 Scyliorhinus torazame | reverse complement strand
CTCTGTACCACAGCGACACCCAGATCCCTCTGTACCACAGCAACACCCAGATCCCTCTGTACCACAGCAACACCCAGATCCCTCCGTACCACAGCGGCACCCAGATCCCTCTGTACCACAGCAACACCCAGATCTATCTGTACCACAGCAACACCCAGATCCCTCTGTACCACAGCGACACCCAGATCACTCTGTACCACAGCGACACACAGATCCCTCTGTACCGCAGCGACACGCAGATCCCTCTGTACCACAGCAACACCCAGATCCCTCTCTACCGCAGCGACACCCAGATCCTTCTGTACCACAGCGACACCCAGATCCCTCTGTCCCTCAGCTACACCCAAATCCCTCTTAGCCACAGCAACACCCAGATCCCTCTGTACCACAGTGACACCCAGAATCCTCTGTAACACAGGGACACATAGATCCCGCTGTACCATAGGAAAACCCTGATGCCTCTGTACCACAGCAACACACAGATCCCTCTGTACCACAGCAACACCCAGATCTATCTGTACCGCAGCAACACCCATATCCCTCTGTGCCACAGCAACACCCATATCCCTCTATACCACAGCAACACCCAAATCCCTATGTACCACAGCAACACCAACATCCCTCTGTACCACAGCAACACCCAGAACCCTCTGTACCACAGCAACACCCAGATCCCTAAGTACCACTGCGACACCCAGATCCCTCTGTACCGCAGCAATACCCATATCCCTCTGTACCACAGCAACACCCACATCCCTCTGTACCACAGTGACACCCAGATCCCTATGTACCACAGCGACACATAGATCCCGCTGTACCATAGGAAAACCCTGATGCCTCTGTACCACAGCAACACACAGATCCCTCTGTACCGCAGCAACACCCAGATCCCTCTGTACCGCTGCGACACCCACATCCCTCTGCACCACACCAACACCCAGATTCCTCTGTACCACAGCGACACACAGATCCCTCTGTACCACAGCAACAGCCAGCTTCCTCTGTACCACAGCGACTCCCAGATCCCTCTGTACCGCAGCAACAACCAGATCCCTCTGTACCACAGAGACACCCAGATTCCTCTGTACCGCAGCGACACCCAGATCCCTCTGTACCGCAACGACACCCAGATCCCTCTGTACCACAGCGACACCCAGATCCCTCTGTACCGCAGCGACACCCAGATCCCTGTGTACCGCAGCAACACCCAGATCCCTCAGTACCACAGCGACACCCAGATCCCTCTGTACCACGGCGACACCCAGATCCCTCTGTACAACAGCAACACCGAGATCCCTCTGTACCACAGCAATACCCAGATCCCTCTGTACCGCAGCAACACCCAGAACCCTCTGTACCGCAGCAACACCCAGATCCCTCTGTACCGCAGCAACACCCAGATCCCTCTGTACCGCAGCAACACCCAGATCCTCCTGTACCACAGCAACAACCAGATCCCTCTGTACCGCAGCAACACCCAGATCCCTCTGTACCACAGCGACACCCAGATCTCTCTGTACCGCAGCAACACCGAGAGCCCTCTGTACCGCAGCAACACCCAGATCCCTCTGTACCGCAGCAACACCCAGATTCCTCTGTACCGCAGCAACACCCAGATCCCTCTTTACTGCAGCAACACCCAGATTCCTCTGTACCGCAGCAACACCCAGATCCCTTTGTATCACAGCGACACCCTGAATCCTCTGTACCGCAGCAACACCCAGATCCCTCTGTACCACGGCGACACCCAGATCCCTCTGTACAACAGCAACACCGAGATCCCTCTGTACCACAGCAATACCCAGATCCCTCTGTACCGCAGCAACACCCAGAACCCTCTGTACCGCAGCAACACCCAGATCCCTCTGTACCGCAGCAACACCCAGATCCCTCTGTACCGCAGCAACACCCAGATCCTCCTGTACCACAGCAACAACCAGATCCCTCTGTACCGCAGCAACACCCAGATCCCTCTGTACCACAGCGACACCCAGATCTCTCTGTACCGCAGCAACACCGAGAGCCCTCTGTACCACAGCGACACACAGATCCCTCTGTACCACAGCAACAGCCAGATCTCTCTGTACCGCAGCAACACCCAGATCCCTCTGTAGCACAGCAACACCCAGATCCCTCTGTACCACAGCAACATTCAGATCCTCCTGTACCACAGCGACACCCAGATCCCTCTGTACCACAGCAACACCCAGATCCATCTGTACCACAGCAAAACCCAGATCCCTCTGTAACACAACACCCAGATCCCTCTGTACCGCAGCAACACGCAGTTCCCTCTGTACCGCAGCAACACCCAGATCCCTCTGTACCGCAGCAACACCCAGATCCCTCAGTACCACAGCGACACCCAGATCCCTCTATACCGCAGTGACACCTTGATCCCTCTGTACCACAGCGACGCCCAGATCCCTCTGTACCACAGCAACACCCAGATCCCTCTGTACCACAGCAACACCCAGAACCCTCTGTACCGCAGCAACACCCAGATCCCTCTGTACCACAGCAACACCCAGATCCCTCTGTACCTCAGCAACACCCAGAGCCCTCTGTACCGCAGCAACACCCAGATCCCTCTGTACCACAGCAACACCCAGATCCCTCTGCACCGCAGCAACACCCAGATCCCTCTGCACCGCAGCAACACCCAGATCCCTCTGGACCGCAGCAACACCCAGATCCCTTTGTACTGCAGCAACACCCAGATCCCTCTTTACCGCAGCAACACCCAGATTCCTCTGTACCACAGCGACACCCAGATCCCTCTGTACCACAGCAACACCCAGGTCCCTTTTAATCAAAGCGACACCCAGAATCCTCTGTACCGCAGCAACATTCAGATCCCTCTGTACCACAGCAACACCCAGATCCCTCTGTACCACAGCAACACCCAGATCCCTCCGTACCACAGCGGCACCCAGATCCCTCTGTACCACAGCAACACCCAGATCCCTCTGTACCACAGCAACACCCAGATCCCTCTGCACCGCAGCAACACCCAGATCCCTCTGTACCGCAGCAACACCCAGATCCCTCTGTACCGCAGCAACACCCAGATCACATTGTACCGCAGCAACACCCAGATCCCTCTTTACCGCAGCAACACCCAGATTCCTCTGTACCACAGCGACACCCAGATCCCTCTGTACCACAGCAACACCCAGATCCCTCTGTACCACAGCAACACCCAGATCCCTCCGTACCACAGCGGCACCCAGATCCCTCTGTACCACAGCAACAACCAGATCTATCTGTACCACAGCAACACCCAGATCCCTCTGTACCACAGCAACACCCAGATCACTTTGTATCACAGCGACACCCAGAATCCTCTGTACCGCAGCAACATTCATATCCCTCTGTACCACAGCAACACCCAGATCCCTCCGTACCACAGCAACACCCAGATCTCTCTGTACAACAGCAACACCCAGATCCCTCTGTACCACAGCGACACCCAGATCTCTCTGTACCACAGCGACACACAGATCCCTCTGTACCGCAGCGACACTCAGATCCCTCTGTACCACAGCAACCCCCAGATCCCTCTGTACCGCAGCGACACCCAGATCCCTCTGTACCACAGCAAGACCCAGATCCCTCTGTACCACAGCGACACCCAGATCCCTCTGTCCCTCAGCTACACCCAGATCCCTCTTTGCCACAGCAACACCCAGATCCCTCTTACCACAGTGACACCCAGATCCCTCTGTAACACAGCGACACCCAGATCCCTCTGTACCGCAGCAACACCCATATCCCTCTGTACCACAGCAACACACAAATCCCTCTGTACCACAGCAACACCAACATCCCTCTGTACCACAGCTAAACCCAGATCCCTCTGTACCGCAGCAACACCCAGATCCCTCTGTACCACAGCGACACCCAGATCCCTCTGTACCACAGCGACACCCAGAACCCTCTGTACCGCAGCAATACCCATATCCCTCTGTACCACAGCAACACCCACATCCCTCTGTACCACAGTGACACCCAGATACCTATGTACCACCGCGACACACAGATCCCGCTGTACCATAGCAACACCCAGATGCCTCTGTGCCACAGCAACACCCAGATCCCTCTGTACCGCAGCAACACCAAGATCCCTCTGTACCGCTGCAACACCCACATCCCTCATTACCACAGCAACACCCAGATTCCTCTGTACCACAGCGACACACAGATCCCTCTGTACCACAGCAACAGCCAGATCTCTCTGTACCGCAGCAACACCCAGATCCCTCTGTAGCACAGCAACACCCAGATCCCTCTGTACCACAGCAACATTCAGATCCTCCTGTACCACAGCGACACCCAGATCCCTCTGTACCACAGCAACACCCAGATCCATCTGTACCACAGCAAAACCCAGATCCCTCTGTAACACAACAACACCCAGATCCCTCTGTACCGCAGCAACACGCAGTACCCTCTCTACCGCAGCAACACCCAGATCCCTCTGTACCGCAGCAACACCCAGATCCCTCAGTACCACAGCGACACCCAGATCCCTCTATACCGCAGTGACACCTTGATCCCTCTGTACCACAGCGACGCCCAGATCCCTCTGTACCACAGCAACACCCAGATCCCTCTGTACCACAGCAACACCCAGAACCCTCTGTACCGCAGCAACACCCAGATCCCTCTGTACCACAGCAACACCCAGATCCCTCTGTACCTCAGCAACACCCAGAGCCCTCTGTACCGCAGCAACACCCAGATCCCTCTGTACCACAGCAACACCCAGATCCCTCTGCACCGCAGCAACACCCAGATCCCTCTGTACCGCAGCAACACCCAGATCCCTCTGTACCGCAGCAACACCCAGATCCCTTTGTACTGCAGCAACACCCAGATCCCTCTTTACCGCAGCAACACCCAGATTCCTCTGTACCACAGCGACACCCAGATCCCTCTGTACCACAGCAACACCCAGGTCCCTTTTAATCAAAGCGACACCCAGAATCCTCTGTACCGCAGCAACATTCAGATCCCTCTGTACCACAGCAACACCCAGATCCCTCTGTACCACAGCAACACCCAGATCCCTCCGTACCACAGCGGCACCCAGATCCCTCTGTACCACAGCAACACCCAGATCCCTCTGTACCACAGCAACACCCAGATCCCTCTGCACCGCAGCAACACCCAGATCCCTCTGTACCGCAGCAACACCCAGATCCCTCTGTACCGCAGCAACACCCAGATCACATTGTACCGCAGCAACACCCAGATCCCTCTTTACCGCAGCAACACCCAGATTCCTCTGTACCACAGCGACACCCAGATCCCTCTGTACCACAGCAACACCCAGATCCCTCTGTACCACAGCAACACCCAGATCCCTCCGTACCACAGCGGCACCCAGATCCCTCTGTACCACAGCAACACCCAGATCTATCTGTACCACAGCAACACCCAGATCCCTCTGTACCACAGCGACACCCAGATCACTCTGTACCACAGCGACACACAGATCCCTCTGTACCGCAGCGACACGCAGATCCCTCTGTACCACAGCAACACCCAGATCCCTCTCTACCGCAGCGACACCCAGATCCTTCTGTACCACAGCGACACCCAGATCCCTCTGTCCCTCAGCTACACCCAAATCCCTCTTAGCCACAGCAACACCCAGATCCCTCTGTACCACAGTGACACCCAGAATCCTCTGTAACACAGGGACACATAGATCCCGCTGTACCATAGGAAAACCCTGATGCCTCTGTACCACAGCAACACACAGATCCCTCTGTACCACAGCAACACCCAGATCTATCTGTACCGCAGCAACACCCATATCCCTCTGTGCCACAGCAACACCCATATCCCTCTATACCACAGCAACACCCAAATCCCTATGTACCACAGCAACACCAACATCCCTCTGTACCACAGCAACACCCAGAACCCTCTGTACCACAGCAACACCCAGATCCCTAAGTACCACTGCGACACCCAGATCCCTCTGTACCGCAGCAATACCCATATCCCTCTGTACCACAGCAACACCCACATCCCTCTGTACCACAGTGACACCCAGATCCCTATGTACCACAGCGACACATAGATCCCGCTGTACCATAGGAAAACCCTGATGCCTCTGTACCACAGCAACACACAGATCCCTCTGTACCGCAGCAACACCCAGATCCCTCTGTACCGCTGCGACACCCACATCCCTCTGCACCACACCAACACCCAGATTCCTCTGTACCACAGCGACACACAGATCCCTCTGTACCACAGCAACAGCCAGCTTCCTCTGTACCACAGCGACTCCCAGATCCCTCTGTACCGCAGCAACAACCAGATCCCTCTGTACCACAGAGACACCCAGATTCCTCTGTACCGCAGCGACACCCAGATCCCTCTGTACCGCAACGACACCCAGATCCCTCTGTACCACAGCGACACCCAGATCCCTCTGTACCGCAGCGACACCCAGATCCCTGTGTACCGCAGCAACACCCAGATCCCTCAGTACCACAGCGACACCCAGATCCCTCTGTACCACGGCGACACCCAGATCCCTCTGTACAACAGCAACACCGAGATCCCTCTGTACCACAGCAATACCCAGATCCCTCTGTACCGCAGCAACACCCAGAACCCTCTGTACCGCAGCAACACCCAGATCCCTCTGTACCGCAGCAACACCCAGATCCCTCTGTACCGCAGCAACACCCAGATCCTCCTGTACCACAGCAACAACCAGATCCCTCTGTACCGCAGCAACACCCAGATCCCTCTGTACCACAGCGACACCCAGATCTCTCTGTACCGCAGCAACACCGAGAGCCCTCTGTACCGCAGCAACACCCAGATCCCTCTGTACCGCAGCAACACCCAGATTCCTCTGTACCGCAGCAACACCCAGATCCCTCTTTACTGCAGCAACACCCAGATTCCTCTGTACCGCAGCAACACCCAGATCCCTTTGTATCACAGCGACACCCTGAATCCTCTGTACCGCAGCAACACCCAGATCCCTCTGTACCACGGCGACACCCAGATCCCTCTGTACAACAGCAACACCGAGATCCCTCTGTACCACAGCAATACCCAGATCCCTCTGTACCGCAGCAACACCCAGAACCCTCTGTACCGCAGCAACACCCAGATCCCTCTGTACCGCAGCAACACCCAGATCCCTCTGTACCGCAGCAACACCCAGATCCTCCTGTACCACAGCAACAACCAGATCCCTCTGTACCGCAGCAACACCCAGATCCCTCTGTACCACAGCGACACCCAGATCTCTCTGTACCGCAGCAACACCGAGAGCCCTCTGTACCACAGCGACACACAGATCCCTCTGTACCACAGCAACAGCCAGATCTCTCTGTACCGCAGCAACACCCAGATCCCTCTGTAGCACAGCAACACCCAGATCCCTCTGTACCACAGCAACATTCAGATCCTCCTGTACCACAGCGACACCCAGATCCCTCTGTACCACAGCAACACCCAGATCCATCTGTACCACAGCAAAACCCAGATCCCTCTGTAACACAACACCCAGATCCCTCTGTACCGCAGCAACACGCAGTTCCCTCTGTACCGCAGCAACACCCAGATCCCTCTGTACCGCAGCAACACCCAGATCCCTCAGTACCACAGCGACACCCAGATCCCTCTATACCGCAGTGACACCTTGATCCCTCTGTACCACAGCGACGCCCAGATCCCTCTGTACCACAGCAACACCCAGATCCCTCTGTACCACAGCAACACCCAGAACCCTCTGTACCGCAGCAACACCCAGATCCCTCTGTACCACAGCAACACCCAGATCCCTCTGTACCTCAGCAACACCCAGAGCCCTCTGTACCGCAGCAACACCCAGATCCCTCTGTACCACAGCAACACCCAGATCCCTCTGCACCGCAGCAACACCCAGATCCCTCTGCACCGCAGCAACACCCAGATCCCTCTGGACCGCAGCAACACCCAGATCCCTTTGTACTGCAGCAACACCCAGATCCCTCTTTACCGCAGCAACACCCAGATTCCTCTGTACCACAGCGACACCCAGATCCCTCTGTACCACAGCAACACCCAGGTCCCTTTTAATCAAAGCGACACCCAGAATCCTCTGTACCGCAGCAACATTCAGATCCCTCTGTACCACAGCAACACCCAGATCCCTCTGTACCACAGCAACACCCAGATCCCTCCGTACCACAGCGGCACCCAGATCCCTCTGTACCACAGCAACACCCAGATCCCTCTGTACCACAGCAACACCCAGATCCCTCTGCACCGCAGCAACACCCAGATCCCTCTGTACCGCAGCAACACCCAGATCCCTCTGTACCGCAGCAACACCCAGATCACATTGTACCGCAGCAACACCCAGATCCCTCTTTACCGCAGCAACACCCAGATTCCTCTGTACCACAGCGACACCCAGATCCCTCTGTACCACAGCAACACCCAGATCCCTCTGTACCACAGCAACACCCAGATCCCTCCGTACCACAGCGGCACCCAGATCCCTCTGTACCACAGCAACAACCAGATCTATCTGTACCACAGCAACACCCAGATCCCTCTGTACCACAGCGACACCCAGATCACTCTGTACCACAGCGACACACAGATCCCTCTGTACCGCAGCGACACGCAGATCCCTCTGTACCACAGCAACACCCAGATCCCTCTCTACCGCAGCGACACCCAGATCCTTCTGTACCACAGCGACACCCAGATCCCTCTGTCCCTCAGCTACACCCAAATCCCTCTTTGCCACAGCAACACCCAGATCCCTCTGTACCACAGTGACACCCAGAATCCTCTGTAACACAGGGACACATAGATCCCGCTGTACCATAGGAAAACCCTGATGCCTCTGTACCACAGCAACACACAGATCCCTCTGTACCACAGCAACACCCAGATCTATCTGTACCGCAGCAACACCCAAATCCCTATGTACCACAGCAACACCAACATCCCTCTGTACCACAGCAACACCCAGATCCCTCTGTACCACAGCAACACCCAGATCCCTCTGTACCACTGCGACACCCAGATCCCTCTGTACCGCAGCAATACCCATATCCCTCTGTACCACAGCAACACCCACATCCCTCTGTACCACAGTGACACCCAGATCCCTATGTACCACAGCGACACATAGATCCCGCTGTACCATAGGAAAACCCTGATGCCTCTGTACCACAGCAACACACAGATCCCTCTGTACCGCAGCAACACCCAGATCCCTCTGTACCGCTGCGACACCCACATCCCTCTGCACCACACCAACACCCAGGTTCCTCTGTACCACAGCGACACACAGATCCCTCTGTACCACAGCAACAGCCAGCTTCCTCTGTACCACAGCGACTCCCAGATCCCTCTGTACCGCAGCAACACCCAGATCCCTCTGTACCACAGCAACACCCAGATCCCTCTGCACCGCAGCAACACCCAGATCCCTCTGCACCGCAGCAACACCCAGATCCCTCTGGACCGCAGCAACACCCAGATCCCTTTGTACTGCAGCAACACCCAGATCCCTGTGTACCGCAGCAACACCCTGATCCCTCAGTACCACAGCGACACCCAGATCCCTCTGTACCACGGCGACACCCAGATCCCTCTGTACAACAGCAACACCGAGAACCCTCTGTACCACAGCAATACCCAGATCCCTCTGTACCGCAGCAACACCCAGAACCCTCTGTACCGCAGCAACACCCAGATCCCTCTGTACCGCAGCAACACCCAGATCCCTCTGTACCGCAGCAACACCCAGATCCTTCTGTACCACAGCAACAACCAGATCCCTCTGTACCGCAGCAACACCCAGATCCCTCTGTACCGCAGCAACACCCAGATCCCTCTGTACCTCAGCAACACCCAGATCCCTCTGTACCTCAGCAACACCCAGATCCCTCTCTACCGCAGCAACAACCAGATCACTCTGTACCATAGCAACACCCAGATCCCTCTGCACCGCAGCAATGCCCAGATCCCTCTGTGCCGCAGCAAAACCCAGATCCCTCTGCACCGCAGCAACACCCAGATCCCTTTGTACCGCATCAACACCCAGATCCCTCTTTACCGCAGCAACACCCAGATCCCTCTGTACCACAGCAACACCCAGGTCCCTCTGTACCACAGCAACACCCAGATCCCTCCGTACCACAGCGGCACCCAGATCCCTCTGTACCACAGCAACACCCAGATCTCTCTGTACCACAGCAACACCCAGATCCCTCTATACCACAGCAACATTCAGATCCTCCTGTACCACAGCGACACCCAGATCCCTCTGTACCACAGCAACACCCAGATCCCTCTGTACCACAGCAAAACCCAGATCCCTCTGTAACACAACAACACCCAGATCCCTCTGTACCACAGCAAAACCCAGATCCCTCTGTACCGCAGCAACACCCAGATCCCTCTGGACCGCAGCAACACCCAGATCCCTCTGTACCGCAGCAACACCCAGATCCCTCAGTACCACAGCGACACCCAGATCCCTCTGTACCGCAGTGACACCTTAATCCCTCTGTACCACATCGACACCCAGATCCCTCTGTACCACAGCAACACCCAGATCCCTCTGTACCACAGCAATACCAGATCCCTCTGTACCACAGCAACACCCAGATCCCTCTGTACCGGAGCGACACCCAGATCTCTCTGTACCACAGCAACACCTAGATCCCTCTGTACCACAGCGACACCCAGATCCCTCTGTACCGCAGCAACAACCAGAACCCTCTGTACCGCTGCAACAGCCAGATCCCTCTGTACCACAGCAACACCCAGATCCCTCTGTACCTCAGCAACACCCAGAGCCCTCTGTACCGCAGCAACACCCAGATCCCACTGTACCACAGCAACACCCAGATCCCTCTGCAGCGCAGCAACACCCAGATCCCTCTGTACCGCAGCAACACCCAGATCCCTCTGTACCGCAGCAACACCCAGATCCCTTTGTACTGCAGCAACACCCAGATCCCTCTTTACCGCAGCAACACCCGGATTCCTCTGTACCACAGCGACACCCATATCCCTCTGTACCACAGCAACACCCAGATCCCTTTTAATCACAGCGAAACCCAGAATCCTCTGTACCGCAGCAACATTCAGATCCCTCTGTACCACAGCAACACCCAGATCCCTCTGTACCACAGCAACACCCAGATCCCTCCGTACCACAGCGACACCCAGATCTCTCTGTACCACAGCGACACCCAGATCCCTCTGTACCACAGCAACATTCAGGTCCTCCTGTACCACAGCGACACCCAGATCCCTCTGTACCACAGCAACACCCAGATCCCTCTGTACCACAGGAACACCCAGATCCCTCTGTACCACAGCAACACCCAGATCCCTCTGTACAACAGCAACACCCAGATCCCTCTGTACCACAGCAAAACCCAGATCCCTCTGTAACACAACAACACCCAGATCCCTCTGTACCACAGCAAAACCCAGATACCTCTGTACCGCAGCAACACCCAGATCCCTCTGTACCGCAGCAACACCCAGATCCCTCTGTACCGCAGCAACACCCAGATCCCTCAGTACCACAGCGACACCCAGATCCCTCTGTACCGCAGTGACACCTTGATCCCTCTGTACCACAGCGACACCCAGATCCCTCTGTACCACAGCAACACCCAGATCCCTCTGTACCACAGCAATACCAGATCCCTCTGTACCACAGCAACACCCAGATCCCACTGTACCGCAGCAACACCCAGAACCCTCTGTACCACAGCACACCCAGATCCCTCTGTACCACAGCAACACCCAGATCCCTCTGTACCTCAGCAACACCCAGAGCCCTCTGTACCGCAGCAACACCCAGATCCCACTGTACCACAGCAACACCCAGATCCCTCTGCACCGCAGCAACACCCAGATCCCTCTGTACCGCAGCAACACCCAGATCCCTCTGTACCGCAGCAACACCCAGATCCCTTTGTACTGCAGCAACACCCAGATCCCTCTTTACCGCAGCAACACCCGGATTCCTCTGTACCACAGCGACACCCATATCCCTCTGTACCACAACAACACCCAGATCCCTTTTAATCACAGCGAAACCCAGAATCCTCTGTACCGCAGCAACATTCAGATCCCTCTGTACCACAGCAACACCCAGATCCCTCTGTACCGTAGTGACACCGAGATCACTCTGTACCGCAGCAACACCCAGATCCCTCCGTACCACAGCGGCACCCAGATCCCTCTGTACCACAGCAACACCCAGATCTATCTGTACCACAGCAACACCCAGATCCCTCTGTACCACAGCGACACCCAGATCTCTCTGTACCACAGCAACACCGAGAGCCCTCTGTACCGCAGCAACACCCAGATCCCTCTGTACCGCAGCAACACCCAGATCCCTCTGTACCGCAGCAACACCCAGATCCCTCTTTACTGCAGCAACACCCAGATTCCTCTGTACCGCAGCAACACCCAGATCCTTTTGTATCACAGCGACACCCTGAATCCTCTGTACCGCAGAAACACCCAGATCTCTCTGCACCACAGCAACACCCAGATCACTCTGTACCACAGCAACACCCAGATCCCTCTGTACCGCAGCAACACCCAGATCCCTCTTTACTGCAGCAACACCCAGATTCCTCTGTACCGCAGCAACACCCAGATCCCTTTGTATCACAGCGACACCCTGAATCCTCTGTACCGCAGCAACACCCAGATCCCTCTGTACCACAGCGACACCCAGATTCCTCTGTACCACAGCAACACCCAGATCACTCTGTACCACAGCAACACCCAGATCCCTCTGTACCGCAGCAACACCCAGATTACTCTTTACTGCAGCAACACCCAGATTCCTCTGTACCACAGCAACACCCAGATCCCTATGTACCACAGTAACACTCAGATCCCTCTGTATCACAGCGACACCCAGAATCCTCTGTACCGCAGCAACATTCAGATCCCTCTGCACCACAGCAACACCCAGATCCCTCTGTACCGCAGCAACACCCAGATCCCTCTGTATCACAGCAACACCCAGATCCCTCTGTACCACAGCAACACCCAGATCCCTTTGTATCACAGTGACACCCAGAATCCTCTGTACCGCAGCAACATTCAGATGCCTCTGTACCACAGCAACACCCAGATCCCTCTGTACCACAACAACACCCAGATCCCTCCGTACCACAGCGGCACCCAGATCCCTCTGTACCACAGCAACACCCAGATCTATCCGTACCACAGCAACACCCAGATCCCTCTGTACCACAGCGACACCCAGATCCCTCTGTACCGCAGCAACACCCAGATCCCTCTGTATCGCAGCAGCACCCAGATCCCTCTGTACCACAGCAACACCCAGATCCCTCTGTACCTCAGCAATACCCAGAGCTCTCTGTACCGCAGCAACACCCAGATCCCTCTGTACCGCAGCAACACCCAGATCCCTCTGTACCACAGCAACACCCAGATCCCTCTGTACCGCAGCAACACCCAGATCCCTCTTACCACAGTGACACCCAGATCCCTCTGTAACACAGCAACACCCATATCCCTCTGTACCACAGCAACACACGAATCCCTCTGTACCACAGCAACACCAACATCCCTCTGTACCACAGCTAAACCCAGATCCCTCTGTATCACAGCAACACCCAGATCCCTCTGTACCGCAGCAACACCCAGATCCCTCTGTACCACAGTGACACCCAGATCCCTCTGTACCACAGCGACACCCAGAACCCTCTGTACCGCAGCAATACCCATATCCCTCTGTACCACAGCAACACCCACATCCCTCTGTACCACAGTGACACCCAGATCCCTATGTACCACCGCGACACACAGGTCCCGCTGTACCATAGCAACACCCAGATGCCTCTGTGCCACAGCAACACCCAGATCCCTCTGTACCGCAGCAACACCAAGATCCCTCTGTACCGCTGCAACACCCACATCCCTCTGTACCACAGCAACACCCAGATTCCTCTGTACCACAGCGACACACAGATCCCTCTGTACCACAGCAACAGCCAGATCTCTCTGTACCGCAGCAACACCCAGATCCCTCTGTAGCACAGCAACACCCAGATCCCTCTGTACCACAGCAACATTCAGATCCTCCTGTACCACAGCGACACCCAGATCCCTCTGTACCACAGCAACACCCAGATCCATCTGTACCACAGCAAAACCCAGATCCCTCTGTAACACAACAACACCCAGATCCCTCTGTACCGCAGCAACACGCAGATCCCTCTGTACCGCAGCAAAACCCAGATCCCTCTGTACCGCAGCAACACCCAGATCCCTCAGTACCACAGCGACACCCAGATCCCTCTATACCGCAGTGACACCTTGATCCCTCTGTACCACAGCGACGCCCAGATCCCTCTGTACCACAGCAACACCCAGATCCCTCTGTACCACAGCAACACCCAGAACCCTCTGTACCGCAGCAACACCCAGATCCCTCTGTACCACAGCAACACCCAGATCCCTCTGTACCTCAGCAACACCCAGAGCCCTCTGTACCGCAGCAACACCCAGATCCCTCTGTACCACAGCGACACCCAGATCCCTCTATACCGCAGTGACACCTTGATCCCTCTGTACCACAGCGACGCCCAGATCCCTCTGTACCACAGCAACACCCAGATCCCTCTGCACCGCAGCAACACCCAGATCCCTCTGTACCTCAGCAACACCCAGATCCCTCTGTACCGCAGCAACACGCAGATCCCTCTGTACCGCAGCAACACCCAGATCCCTTTGTACTGCAGCAACACCCAGATCCCTCTTTACCGCAGCAACACCCAGATTCCTCTGTACCACAGCGACACCCAGATCCCTCTGTACCACAGCAACACCCAGGTCCCTTTTAATCAAAGGGACACCCAGAATCCTCTGTACCGCAGCAACATTCAGATCCCTCTGTACCACAGCAACACCCAGATCCCTCTGTACCACAGCAACACCCAGATCCCTCCGTACCACAGCGGCACCCACATCCCTCTGTACCACAGCAACACCCAGATCCCTCTGTACCACAGCAACACCCAGATCCCTCTGCACCGCAGCAACACCCAGATCCCTCTGTACCGCAGCAACACCCAGATCCCTCTGTACCGCAGCAACACCCAGATCACATTGTACCGCAGCAACACCCAGATCCCTCTTTACCGCAGCAACACCCAGATTCCTCTGTACCACAGCTACACCCAGATCCCTCTGTACCACAGCAACACCCAGATCCCTCTGTACCACAGCAACACCCAGATCCCTCCGTACCACAGCGGCACCCAGATCCCTCTGTACCACAGCAACACCCAGATCTATCTGTACCACAGCAACACCCAGATCCCTCTGTACCACAGCGACACCCAGATCACTCTGTACCACAGCGACACACAGATCCCTCTGTACCGCAGCGACACGCAGATCCCTCTGTACCACAGCAACACCCAGATCCCTCTCTACCGCAGCGACACCCAGATCCTTCTGTACCACAGCGACACCCAGATCCCTCTGTCCCTCAGCTACACCCAAATCCCTCTTTGCCACAGCAACACCCAGATCCCTCTGTACCACAGTGACACCCAGAATCCTCTTTAACACAGGGACACATAGATCCCGCTGTACCATAGGAAAACCCTGATGCCTCTGTACCACAGCAACACACAGATCCCTCTGTACCACAGCAACACCCAGATCTATCTGTACCGCAGCAACACCCATATCCCTCTGTACCACAGCGACACGCAGATCCCTCTGTAGCACTGCGACACCCAGATCCCTCTGTACCGCAGCAATACCCATATCCCTCTGTACCACAGCAACACCCACATCCCTCTATACCACAGCAACACCCAAATCCCTATGTACCACAGCAACACCAACATCCCTCTGTACCACAGCAACACCCAGATCCCTCTGTACCACAGCAACACCCAGATCCCTCTGTACCACTGCGACACCCAGATCCCTCTGTACCGCAGCAATACCCATATCCCTCTGTACCACAGCAACACCCACATCCCTCTGTACCACAGTGACACCCAGATCCCTATGTACCACAGCGACACATAGATCCCGCTGTACCATAGGAAAACCCTGATGCCTCTGTACCACAGCAACACACAGATCCCTCTGTACCGCAGCAACACCCAGATCCCTCTGTACCGCTGCGACACCCACATCCCTCTGCACCACACCAACACCCAGATTGCTCTGTACCACAGCGACACACAGATCCCTCTGTACCACAGCAACAGCCAGCTTCCTCTGTACCACAGCGACTCCCAGATCCCTCTGTACCGCAGCAACAACCAGATCCCTCTGTACCACAGAGACACCCAGATTCCTCTGTACCGCAGCGACACCCAGATCCCTCTGTACCGCAACGACACCCAGATCCCTCTGTACCACAGCGACACCCAGATCCCTCTGTACCGCAGCGACACCCAGATCCCTGTGTACCGCAGCAACTCCCAGATCCCTCAGTACCACAGCGACACCCAGATCCCTCTGTACCACGGCGACACCCAGATCCCTCTGTACCACAGCAATACCCAGATCCCTCTGTACCGCAGCAACACCCAGAACCCTCTGTACCGCAGCAACACCCAGATCCCTATGTACCGCAGCAACACCCAGATCCCTCTGTACCGCAGCAACACCCAGATCCTTCTGTACCACAGCAACAACCAGATCCCTCTGTACCGCAGCAACACCCAGATCCCTCTGTACCGCAGCAACACCCAGATCCCTCTGTACCTCAGCAACACCCAGATCCCTCTGTACCTCAGCAACACCCAGATCCCTCTCTACCGCAGCAACAACCAGATCACTCTGTACCACAGCAACACCCAGATCCCTCTGCACCGCAGCAATGCCCAGATCCCTCTGTGCCGCAGCAACACCCAGATCCCTCTGTACCGCAGCAACACCCAGATCCCTTTGTACCGCAGCAACACCCAGATCCCTCTTTACCGCAGCAACACCCAGATCCCTCTGTACCACAGCAACACCCAGGTCCCTCTGTACCACAGCAACACCCAGATCCCTCCGTACCACAGCGGCACCCAGATCCCTCTGTACCACAGCAACACCCAGATCTCTCTGTACCACAGCAACACCCAGATCCCTCTATACCACAGCAACATTCAGATCCTCCTGTACCACAGCGACACCCAGATCCCTCTGTACCACAGCAACACCCAGATCCCTCAGTACCACAGCAAAACCCAGATCCCTCTGTAACACAACAACACCCAGATCCCTCTGTACCACAGCAAAACCCAGATCCCTCTGTACCGCAGCAACACCCAGATCCCTCTGTACCGCAGCAACACCCAGATCCCTCTGTACCGCAGCAACACCCAGATCCCTCAGTACCACAGCGACACCCAGATCCCTCTGTACCGCAGTGACACCTTAATCCCTCTGTACCACATCGACACCCAGATCCCTCTGTACCACAGCAACACCCAGATCCCTCTGTACCACAGCAATACCAGATCCCTCTGTACCACAGCAACACCCAGATCCCTCTGTACCGGAGCGACACCCAGATCTCTCTGTACCACAGCAACACCTAGATCCCTCTGTACCACAGCGACACCCAGATCCCTCTGTACCGCAGCAACAACCAGAACCCTCTGTACCGCTGCAACACCCAGATCCCTCTGTACCACAGCAACACCCAGATCCCTCTGTACCTCAGCAACACCCAGAGCCCTCTGTACCGCAGCAACACCCAGATCCCACTGTACCACAGCAACACCCAGATCCCTCTGCAGCGCAGCAACACCCAGATCCCTCTGTACCGCAGCAACACCCAGATCCCTCTGTACCGCAGCAACACCCAGATCCCTTTGTACTGCAGCAACACCCAGATCCCTCTTTACCGCAGCAACACCCGGATTCCTCTGTACCACAGCGACACCCATATCCCTCTGTACCACAGCAACACCCAGATCCCTTTTAATCACAGCGAAACCCAGAATCCTCTGTACCGCAGCAACATTCAGATCCCTCTGTACCACAGCAACACCCAGATCCCTCTGTACCACAGCATCACCCAGATCCCTCCGTACCACAGCGGCACCCAGATCCCTCTGTACCACAGCAACACCCAGATCTATCTGTACCACAGCAACACCCAGATCCCTCTGTACCACAGCGACACCCAGATCACTCTGTACCACAGCGACACCCAGATCACTCTGTACCACAGCGACACACAGATCCCTCTGTACCACAGCAACATCCAGATCCCTCTGTACCACAGCAACACCCAGATCCCTCTGTACCACAGCGACACTCAGTTCCCTCTGTACCACAGCAACACCGAGAGCCGTCTGTACCGCAGCAACACCCAGATCCCTCTGTACCACAGCAACACCCAGATCCCTCTGCACCGCAGCAACACCCAGATCCCTCTGTACCGCAGCAACACCCAGATGCCTCTTTACTGCAGCAACACCCAGATTCCTCTGTAGCACAGCAACACCCAGATCCCTTTGTATCACAGCGACACCCTGAATCCTCTGTACCGCAGCAACACCCAGATCCCTCTGTACCACAGCAACACCCAGATCACTCTGTACCACAGCAACACCCAGATCCCTCTGTACCGCAGCAACACCCAGATCCCTCTTTACTGCAGCAACACACAGATTCCTCTGTACCACAGCGACACCCAGATCCCTCTGTACCACAGCAACACCCAGATCCCTTTGTATCACAGCGACACCCAGAATCCTCTGTACCGCAGCAACATTCAGATCCCTCTGCACCACAGCAACACCCAGATCCCTCTGTACCACAGCAACACACAGATCCCTCTGTACCACAGCAACACCCAGATCCCTCCGTACCACAGCGGCACCCAGATCCCTCTGTACCACAGCAACACCCAGATCTATCCGTACCACAGCAACACCCAGATCACTCTGTACCACAGCGACACCCAGATCACTCTGTACCACAGCGACACACAGATCCCTCTGTACCACAGCAACATCCTGATCCCTCTGTACAGCAGCGACACCAGATCCCTCTGTACCGCAGCAACACCCAGATCCCTCTGTACCGCAGCAACACCCAGATCCCTCAGTACCACAGCGACACCCAGATCCCTCTATACCGCAGTGACACCTTGATCCCTCTGTACCACAGCGACGCCCAGATCCCTCTGTACCACAGCAACACCCAGATCCCTCTGTACCACAGCAACACCCAGAACCCTCTGTACCGCAGCAACACCCAGATCCCTCTGTACCACAGCAACACCCAGATCCCTCTGTACCTCAGCAACACCCAGAGCCCTCTGTACCGCAGCAACACCCAGATCCCTCTGTACCACAGCGACACCCAGATCCCTCTATACCGCAGTGACACCTTGATCCCTCTGTACCACAGCGACGCCCAGATCCCTCTGTACCACAGCAACACCCAGATCCCTCTGCACCGCAGCAACACCCAGATCCCTCTGTACCTCAGCAACGCCCAGATCCCTCTGTACCGCAGCAACACCCAGATCCCTTTGTACTGCAGCAACACCCAGATCCCTCTTTACCGCAGCAACACCCAGATTCCTCTGTACCACAGCGACACCCAGATCCCTCTGTACCACAGCAACACCCAGGTCCCTTTTAATCAAAGGGACACCCAGAATCCTCTGTACCGCAGCAACATTCAGATCCCTCTGTACCACAGCAACACCCAGATCCCTCTGTACCACAGCAACACCCAGATCCCTCCGTACCACAGCGGCACCCAGATCCCTCTGTACCACAGCAACACCCAGATCCCTCTGTACCACAGCAACACCCAGATCCCTCTGCACCGCAGCAACACCCAGATCCCTCTGTACCGCAGCAACACCCAGATCCCTCTGTACCGCAGCAACACCCAGATCACATTGTACCGCAGCAACACCCAGATCCCTCTTTACCGCAGCAACACCCAGATTCCTCTGTACCACAGCTACACCCAGATCCCTCTGTACCACAGCAACACCCAGATCCCTCTGTACCACAGCAACACCCAGATCCCTCCGTACCACAGCGGCACCCAGATCCCTCTGTACCACAGCAACACCCAGATCTATCTGTACCACAGCAACACCCAGATCCCTCTGTACCGCAGTGACACCTTAATCCCTCTGTACCACATCGACACCCAGATCCCTCTGTACCACAGCAACACCCAGATCCCTCTGTACCACAGCAATACCAGATCCCTCTGTACCACAGCAACACCCAGATCCCTCTGTACCGGAGCGACACCCAGATCTCTCTGTACCACAGCAACACCTAGATCCCTCTGTACCACAGCGACACCCAGATCCCTCTGTACCGCAGCAACAACCAGAACCCTCTGTACCGCTGCAACACCCAGATCCCTCTGTACCACAGCAACACCCAGATCCCTCTGTACCTCAGCAACACCCAGAGCCCTCTGTACCGCAGCAACACCCAGATCCCACTGTACCACAGCAACACCCAGATCCCTCTGCAGCGCAGCAACACCCAGATCCCTCTGTACCGCAGCAACACCCAGATCCCTCTGTACCGCAGCAACACCCAGATCCCTTTGTACTGCAGCAACACCCAGATCCCTCTTTACCGCAGCAACACCCGGATTCCTCTGTACCACAGCGACACCCATATCCCTCTGTACCACAGCAACACCCAGATCCCTTTTAATCACAGCGAAACCCAGAATCCTCTGTACCGCAGCAACATTCAGATCCCTCTGTACCACAGCAACACCCAGATCCCTCTGTACCACAGCATCACCCAGATCCCTCCGTACCACAGCGGCACCCAGATCCCTCTGTACCACAGCAACACCCAGATCTATCTGTACCACAGCAACACCCAGATCCCTCTGTACCACAGCGACACCCAGATCACTCTGTACCACAGCGACACCCAGATCACTCTGTACCACAGCGACACACAGATCCCTCTGTACCACAGCAACATCCAGATCCCTCTGTACCACAGCAACACCCAGATCCCTCTGTACCACAGCGACACTCAGTTCCCTCTGTACCACAGCAACACCGAGAGCCGTCTGTACCGCAGCAACACCCAGATCCCTCTGTACCACAGCAACACCCAGATCCCTCTGCACCGCAGCAACACCCAGATCCCTCTGTACCGCAGCAACACCCAGATGCCTCTTTACTGCAGCAACACCCAGATTCCTCTGTAGCACAGCAACACCCAGATCCCTTTGTATCACAGCGACACCCTGAATCCTCTGTACCGCAGCAACACCCAGATCCCTCTGTACCACAGCAACACCCAGATCACTCTGTACCACAGCAACACCCAGATCCCTCTGTACCGCAGCAACACCCAGATCCCTCTTTACTGCAGCAACACACAGATTCCTCTGTACCACAGCGACACCCAGATCCCTCTGTACCACAGCAACACCCAGATCCCTTTGTATCACAGCGACACCCAGAATCCTCTGTACCGCAGCAACATTCAGATCCCTCTGCACCACAGCAACACCCAGATCCCTCTGTACCACAGCAACACACAGATCCCTCTGTACCACAGCAACACCCAGATCCCTCCGTACCACAGCGGCACCCAGATCCCTCTGTACCACAGCAACACCCAGATCTATCCGTACCACAGCAACACCCAGATCACTCTGTACCACAGCGACACCCAGATCACTCTGTACCACAGCGACACACAGATCCCTCTGTACCACAGCAACATCCTGATCCCTCTGTACAGCAGCGACACCAGATCCCTCTGTACCGCAGCAACACCCAGATCCCTCTGTACCGCAGCAACACCCAGATCCCTCAGTACCACAGCGACACCCAGATCCCTCTATACCGCAGTGACACCTTGATCCCTCTGTACCACAGCGACGCCCAGATCCCTCTGTACCACAGCAACACCCAGATCCCTCTGTACCACAGCAACACCCAGAACCCTCTGTACCGCAGCAACACCCAGATCCCTCTGTACCACAGCAACACCCAGATCCCTCTGTACCTCAGCAACACCCAGAGCCCTCTGCACCGCAGCAACACCCAGATCCCTCTGTACCACAGCGACACCCAGATCCCTCTATACCGCAGTGACACCTTGATCCCTCTGTACCACAGCGACGCCCAGATCCCTCTGTACCACAGCAACACCCAGATCCCTCTGCACCGCAGCAACACCCAGATCCCTCTGTACCTCAGCAACACCCAGATCCCTCTGTACCGCAGCAACACCCAGATCCCTTTGTACTGCAGCAACACCCAGATCCCTCTTTACCGCAGCAACACCCAGATTCCTCTGTACCACAGCGACACCCAGATCCCTCTGTACCACAGCAACACCCAGGTCCCTTTTAATCAAAGGGACACCCAGAATCCTCTGTACCGCAGCAACATTCAGATCCCTCTGTACCACAGCAACACCCAGATCCCTCTGTACCACAGCAACACCCAGATCCCTCCGTACCACAGCGGCACCCAGATCCCTCTGTACCACAGCAACACCCAGATCCCTCTGTACCACAGCAACACCCAGATCCCTCTGCACCGCAGCAACACCCAGATCCCTCTGTACCGCAGCAACACCCAGATCCCTCTGTACCGCAGCAACACCCAGATCACATTGTACCGCAGCAACACCCAGATCCCTCTTTACCGCAGCAACACCCAGATTCCTCTGTACCACAGCTACACCCAGATCCCTCTGTACCACAGCAACACCCAGATCCCTCTGTACCACAGCAACACCCAGATCCCTCCGTACCACAGCGGCACCCAGATCCCTCTGTACCACAGCAACACCCAGATCTATCTGTACCACAGCAACACCCAGATCCCTCTGTACCACAGCGACACCCAGATCACTCTGTACCACAGCGACACACAGATCCCTCTGTACCGCAGCGACACGCAGATCCCTCTGTACCACAGCAACACCCAGATCCCTCTCTACCGCAGCGACACCCAGATCCTTCTGTACCACAGCGACACCCAGATCCCTCTGTCCCTCAGCTACACCCAAATCCCTCTTTGCCACAGCAACACCCAGATCCCTCTGTACCACAGTGACACCCAGAATCCTCTTTAACACAGGGACACATAGATCCCGCTGTACCATAGGAAAACCCTGATGCCTCTGTACCACAGCAACACACAGATCCCTCTGTACCACAGCAACACCCAGATCTATCTGTACCGCAGCAACACCCATATCCCTCTGTACCACAGCGACACGCAGATCCCTCTGTAGCACTGCGACACCCAGATCCCTCTGTACCGCAGCAATACCCATATCCCTCTGTACCACAGCAACACCCACATCCCTCTATACCACAGCAACACCCAAATCCCTATGTACCACAGCAACACCAACATCCCTCTGTACCACAGCAACACCCAGATCCCTCTGTACCACAGCAACACCCAGATCCCTCTGTACCACTGCGACACCCAGATCCCTCTGTACCGCAGCAATACCCATATCCCTCTGTACCACAGCAACACCCACATCCCTCTGTACCACAGTGACACCCAGATCCCTATGTACCACAGCGACACATAGATCCCGCTGTACCATAGGAAAACCCTGATGCCTCTGTACCACAGCAACACACAGATCCCTCTGTACCGCAGCAACACCCAGATCCCTCTGTACCGCTGCGACACCCACATCCCTCTGCACCACACCAACACCCAGATTGCTCTGTACCACAGCGACACACAGATCCCTCTGTACCACAGCAACAGCCAGCTTCCTCTGTACCACAGCGACTCCCAGATCCCTCTGTACCGCAGCAACAACCAGATCCCTCTGTACCACAGAGACACCCAGATTCCTCTGTACCGCAGCGACACCCAGATCCCTCTGTACCGCAACGACACCCAGATCCCTCTGTACCACAGCGACACCCAGATCCCTCTGTACCGCAGCGACACCCAGATCCCTGTGTACCGCAGCAACTCCCAGATCCCTCAGTACCACAGCGACACCCAGATCCCTCTGTACCACGGCGACACCCAGATCCCTCTGTACCACAGCAATACCCAGATCCCTCTGTACCGCAGCAACACCCAGAACCCTCTGTACCGCAGCAACACCCAGATCCCTATGTACCGCAGCAACACCCAGATCCCTCTGTACCGCAGCAACACCCAGATCCTTCTGTACCACAGCAACAACCAGATCCCTCTGTACCGCAGCAACACCCAGATCCCTCTGTACCGCAGCAACACCCAGATCCCTCTGTACCTCAGCAACACCCAGATCCCTCTGTACCTCAGCAACACCCAGATCCCTCTCTACCGCAGCAACAACCAGATCACTCTGTACCACAGCAACACCCAGATCCCTCTGCACCGCAGCAATGCCCAGATCCCTCTGTGCCGCAGCAACACCCAGATCCCTCTGTACCGCAGCAACACCCAGATCCCTTTGTACCGCAGCAACACCCAGATCCCTCTTTACCGCAGCAACACCCAGATCCCTCTGTACCACAGCAACACCCAGGTCCCTCTGTACCACAGCAACACCCAGATCCCTCCGTACCACAGCGGCACCCAGATCCCTCTGTACCACAGCAACACCCAGATCTCTCTGTACCACAGCAACACCCAGATCCCTCTATACCACAGCAACATTCAGATCCTCCTGTACCACAGCGACACCCAGATCCCTCTGTACCACAGCAACACCCAGATCCCTCAGTACCACAGCAAAACCCAGATCCCTCTGTAACACAACAACACCCAGATCCCTCTGTACCACAGCAAAACCCAGATCCCTCTGTACCGCAGCAACACCCAGATCCCTCTGTACCGCAGCAACACCCAGATCCCTCTGTACCGCAGCAACACCCAGATCCCTCAGTACCACAGCGACACCCAGATCCCTCTGTACCGCAGTGACACCTTAATCCCTCTGTACCACATCGACACCCAGATCCCTCTGTACCACAGCAACACCCAGATCCCTCTGTACCACAGCAATACCAGATCCCTCTGTACCACAGCAACACCCAGATCCCTCTGTACCGGAGCGACACCCAGATCTCTCTGTACCACAGCAACACCTAGATCCCTCTGTACCACAGCGACACCCAGATCCCTCTGTACCGCAGCAACAACCAGAACCCTCTGTACCGCTGCAACACCCAGATCCCTCTGTACCACAGCAACACCCAGATCCCTCTGTACCTCAGCAACACCCAGAGCCCTCTGTACCGCAGCAACACCCAGATCCCACTGTACCACAGCAACACCCAGATCCCTCTGCAGCGCAGCAACACCCAGATCCCTCTGTACCGCAGCAACACCCAGATCCCTCTGTACCGCAGCAACACCCAGATCCCTTTGTACTGCAGCAACACCCAGATCCCTCTTTACCGCAGCAACACCCGGATTCCTCTGTACCACAGCGACACCCATATCCCTCTGTACCACAGCAACACCCAGATCCCTTTTAATCACAGCGAAACCCAGAATCCTCTGTACCGCAGCAACATTCAGATCCCTCTGTACCACAGCAACACCCAGATCCCTCTGTACCACAGCATCACCCAGATCCCTCCGTACCACAGCGGCACCCAGATCCCTCTGTACCACAGCAACACCCAGATCTATCTGTACCACAGCAACACCCAGATCCCTCTGTACCACAGCAACACCCAGATCCCTCTGTACCTCAGCAACACCCAGATCCCTCTGTACCTCAGCAACACCCAGATCCCTCTCTACCGCAGCAACAACCAGATCACTCTGTACCACAGCAACACCCAGATCCCTCTGCACCGCAGCAATGCCCAGATCCCTCTGTGCCGCAGCAACACCCAGATCCCTCTGTACCGCAGCAACACCCAGATCCCTTTGTACCGCAGCAACACCCAGATCCCTCTTTACCGCAGCAACACCCAGATCCCTCTGTACCACAGCAACACCCAGGTCCCTCTGTACCACAGCAACACCCAGATCCCTCCGTACCACAGCGGCACCCAGATCCCTCTGTACCACAGCAACACCCAGATCTCTCTGTACCACAGCAACACCCAGATCCCTCTATACCACAGCAACATTCAGATCCTCCTGTACCACAGCGACACCCAGATCCCTCTGTACCACAGCAACACCCAGATCCCTCAGTACCACAGCAAAACCCAGATCCCTCTGTAACACAACAACACCCAGATCCCTCTGTACCACAGCAAAACCCAGATCCCTCTGTACCGCAGCAACACCCAGATCCCTCTGTACCGCAGCAACACACAGATCCCTCTGTACCGCAGCAACACCCAGATCCCTCAGTACCACAGCGACACCCAGATCCCTCTGTACCGCAGTGACACCTTAATCCCTCTGTACCACATCGACACCCAGATCCCTCTGTACCACAGCAACACCCAGATCCCTCTGTACCACAGCAATACCAGATCCCTCTGTACCACAGCAACACCCAGATCCCTCTGTACCGGAGCGACACCCAGATCTCTCTGTACCACAGCAACACCTAGATCCCTCTGTACCACAGCGACACCCAGATCCCTCTGTACCGCAGCAACAACCAGAACCCTCTGTACCGCTGCAACACCCAGATCCCTCTGTACCACAGCAACACCCAGATCCCTCTGTACCTCAGCAACACCCAGAGCCCTCTGTACCGCAGCAACACCCAGATCCCACTGTACCACAGCAACACCCAGATCCCTCTGCAGCGCAGCAACACCCAGATCCCTCTGTACCGCAGCAACACCCAGATCCCTCTGTACCGCAGCAACACCCAGATCCCTTTGTACTGCAGCAACACCCAGATCCCTCTTTACCGCAGCAACACCCGGATTCCTCTGTACCACAGCGACACCCATATCCCTCTGTACCACAGCAACACCCAGATCCCTTTTAATCACAGCGAAACCCAGAATCCTCTGTACCGCAGCAACATTCAGATCCCTCTGTACCACAGCAACACCCAGATCCCTCTGTACCACAGCATCACCCAGATCCCTCCGTACCACAGCGGCACCCAGATCCCTCTGTACCACAGCAACACCCAGATCTATCTGTACCACAGCAACACCCAGATCCCTCTGTACCACAGCGACACCCAGATCACTCTGTACCACAGCGACACCCAGATCACTCTGTACCACAGCGACACACAGATCCTTCTGTACCACAGCAACATCCAGATCCCTCTGTACCACAGCAACACCCAGATCCCTCTGTACCACAGCGACACTCAGTTCCCTCTGTACCACAGCAACACCGAGAGCCGTCTGTACCGCAGCAACACCCAGATCCCTCTGTACCACAGCAACACCCAGATCCCTCTGCACCGCAGCAACACCCAGATCCCTCTGTACCGCAGCAACACCCAGATGCCTCTTTACTGCAGCAACACCCAGATTCCTCTGTAGCACAGCAACACCCAGATCCCTTTGTATCACAGCGACACCCTGAATCCTCTGTACCGCAGCAACACCCAGATCCCTCTGTACCACAGCAACACCCAGATCACTCTGTACCACAGCAACACCCAGATCCCTCTGTACCGCAGCAACACCCAGATCCCTCTTTACTGCAGCAACACACAGATTCCTCTGTACCACAGCGACACCCAGATCCCTCTGTACCACAGCAACACCCAGATCCCTTTGTATCACAGCGACACCCAGAATCCTCTGTACCGCAGCAACATTCAGATCCCTCTGCACCACAGCAACACCCAGATCCCTCTGTACCACAGCAACACACAGATCCCTCTGTACCACAGCAACACCCAGATCCCTCCGTACCACAGCGGCACCCAGATCCCTCTGTACCACAGCAACACCCAGATCTATCCGTACCACAGCAACACCCAGATCACTCTGTACCACAGCGACACCCAGATCACTCTGTACCACAGCGACACACAGATCCCTCTGTACCACAGCAACATCCTGATCCCTCTGTACAGCAGCGACACCAGATCCCTCTGTACCGCAGCGACACCCAGATCCTTCTGTACCACAGCGACACCCAGATCCCTCTGTCCCTCAGCTACACCAAGATCCCTCTTTGCCACAGCAACACCCAGATCCCTCTGTACCACAGTGACACCCAGAATCCTCTGTAACACAGGGACACCCAGATCCCTTTGTACCGCAGCAAAACCCATATCCCTCTGTGCCACAGCAACACCCATATCCCTCTATACCACAGCAACACCCAAATCCCTCTGTACCACAGCAACACCAACATCCCTCTGGACCACAGCAACACCCAGATCCCTCTGTACCACAGCAACACCCAGATCCCTCTGTACCACTGCGACACCCAGATCCCTCTGTACCGCAGCAATACCCATATCCCTCTGTACCACAGCAACACCCACATCCCTCTGTACCACAGTGACACCCAGATCCCTATGTACCACAGCGACACACAGATCCCGCTGTACCATAGCAAAACCCAGATGCCTCTGTACCACAGCAACACACAGATCCCTCTGTACCGCAGCAACACCCAGATACCCCTGTACCGCTGCAACACCCACATCCCTCTGTACCACACCA
Source organism: Scyliorhinus torazame (assembly GCF_047496885.1). Lineage (NCBI taxonomy): Eukaryota > Metazoa > Chordata > Chondrichthyes > Carcharhiniformes > Scyliorhinidae > Scyliorhinus > Scyliorhinus torazame. Next base: position 29,491,390 of record NC_092725.1, on the reverse strand, counting down.
ACACCCAGATTCCTCTGTACCACAGCGACACACAGATCCCTCTGTACCACAGCAACAGCCAGCTTCCTCTGTACCACAGCGACACCCAGATCCCTCTGTACCTCAGCAACACCCAGATCCCTCTGTACCTCAGCAACACCCAGATCCCTCTCTACCGCAGCAACAACCAGATCACTCTGTACCACAGCAACACCCAGATCCCTCTGCACCGCAGCAATGCCCAGATCCCTCTGTGCCGCAGCAACACCCAGATCCCTCTGTACCGCAGCAACACCCAGATCCCTTTGTACCGCAGCAACACCCAGATCCCTCTTTACCGCAGCAACACCCAGATCCCTCTGTACCACAGCAACACCCAGGTCCCTCTGTACCACAGCAACACCCAGATCCCTCCGTACCACAGCGGCACCCAGATCCCTCTGTACCACAGCAACACCCAGATCTCTCTGTACCACAGCAACACCCAGATCCCTCTATACCACAGCAACATTCAGATCCTCCTGTACCACAGCGACACCCAGATCCCTCTGTACCACAGCAACACCCAGATCCCTCAGTACCACAGCAAAACCCAGATCCCTCTGTAACACAACAACACCCAGATCCCTCTGTACCACAGCAAAACCCAGATCCCTCTGTACCGCAGCAACACCCAGATCCCTCTGTACCTCAGCAACACCCAGATCCCTCTCTACCGCAGCAACAACCAGATCACTCTGTACCACAGCAACACCCAGATCCCTCTGCACCGCAGCAATGCCCAGATCCCTCTGTGCCGCAGCAACACCCAGATCCCTCTGTACCGCAGCAACACCCAGATCCCTTTGTACCGCAGCAACACCCAGATCCCTCTTTACCGCAGCAACACCCAGATCCCTCTGTACCACAGCAACACCCAGGTCCCTCTGTACCACAGCAACACCCAGATCCCTCCGTACCACAGCGGCACCCAGATCCCTCTGTACCACAGCAACACCCAGATCTCTCTGTACCACAGCAACACCCAGATCCCTCTATACCACAGCAACATTCAGATCCTCCTGTACCACAGCGACACCCAGATCCCTCTGTACCACAGCAACACCCAGATCCCTCAGTACCACAGCAAAACCCAGATCCCTCTGTAACACAACAACACCCAGATCCCTCTGTACCACAGCAAAACCCAGATCCCTCTGTACCGCAGCAACACCCAGATCCCTCTGTACCGCAGCAACACCCAGATCCCTCTGTACCGCAGCAACACCCAGATCCCTCAGTACCACAGCGACACCCAGATCCCTCTGTACCGCAGTGACACCTTAATCCCTCTGTACCACATCGACACCCAGATCCCTCTGTACCACAGCAACACCCAGATCCCTCTGTACCACAGCAATACCAGATCCCTCTGTACCACAGCAACACCCAGATCCCTCTGTACCGGAGCGACACCCAGATCTCTCTGTACCACAGCAACACCTAGATCCCTCTGTACCACAGCGACACCCAGATCCCTCTGTACCGCAGCAACAACCAGAACCCTCTGTACCGCTGCAACACCCAGATCCCTCTGTACCACAGCAACACCCAGATCCCTCTGTACCTCAGCAACACCCAGAGCCCTCTGTACCGCAGCAACACCCAGATCCCACTGTACCACAGCAACACCCAGATCCCTCTGCAGCGCAGCAACACCCAGATCCCTCTGTACCGCAGCAACACCCAGATCCCTCTGTACCGCAGCAACACCCAGATCCCTTTGTACTGCAGCAACACCCAGATCCCTCTTTACCGCAGCAACACCCGGATTCCTCTGTACCACAGCGACACCCATATCCCTCTGTACCACAGCAACACCCAGATCCCTTTTAATCACAGCGAAACCCAGAATCCTCTGTACCGCAGCAACATTCAGATCCCTCTGTACCACAGCAACACCCAGATCCCTCTGTACCACAGCATCACCCAGATCCCTCCGTACCACAGCGGCACCCAGATCCCTCTGTACCACAGCAACACCCAGATCTATCTGTACCACAGCAACACCCAGATCCCTCTGTACCACAGCGACACCCAGATCACTCTGTACCACAGCGACACCCAGATCACTCTGTACCACAGCGACACACAGATCCTTCTGTACCACAGCAACATCCAGATCCCTCTGTACCACAGCAACACCCAGATCCCTCTGTACCACAGCGACACTCAGTTCCCTCTGTACCACAGCAACACCGAGAGCCGTCTGTACCGCAGCAACACCCAGATCCCTCTGTACCACAGCAACACCCAGATCCCTCTGCACCGCAGCAACACCCAGATCCCTCTGTACCGCAGCAACACCCAGATGCCTCTTTACTGCAGCAACACCCAGATTCCTCTGTAGCACAGCAACACCCAGATCCCTTTGTATCACAGCGACACCCTGAATCCTCTGTACCGCAGCAACACCCAGATCCCTCTGTACCACAGCAACACCCAGATCACTCTGTACCACAGCAACACCCAGATCCCTCTGTACCGCAGCAACACCCAGATCCCTCTTTACTGCAGCAACACACAGATTCCTCTGTACCACAGCGACACCCAGATCCCTCTGTACCACAGCAACACCCAGATCCCTTTGTATCACAGCGACACCCAGAATCCTCTGTACCGCAGCAACATTCAGATCCCTCTGCACCACAGCAACACCCAGATCCCTCTGTACCACAGCAACACACAGATCCCTCTGTACCACAGCAACACCCAGATCCCTCCGTACCACAGCGGCACCCAGATCCCTCTGTACCACAGCAACACCCAGATCTATCCGTACCACAGCAACACCCAGATCACTCTGTACCACAGCGACACCCAGATCACTCTGTACCACAGCGACACACAGATCCCTCTGTACCACAGCAACATCCTGATCCCTCTGTACAGCAGCGACACCAGATCCCTCTGTACCGCAGCGACACCCAGATCCTTCTGTACCACAGCGACACCCAGATCCCTCTGTCCCTCAGCTACACCAAGATCCCTCTTTGCCACAGCAACACCCAGATCCCTCTGTACCACAGTGACACCCAGAATCCTCTGTAACACAGGGACACCCAGATCCCTTTGTACCGCAGCAAAACCCAAATCCCTCTGTGCCACAGCAACACCCATATCCCTCTATACCACAGCAACACCCAAATCCCTCTGTACCACAGCAACACCAACATCCCTCTGGACCACAGCAACACCCAGATCCCTCTGTACCACAGCAACACCCAGATCCCTCTGTACCACTGCGACACCCAGATCCCTCTGTACCGCAGCAATACCCATATCCCTCTGTACCACAGCAACACCCACATCCCTCTGTACCACAGTGACACCCAGATCCCTATGTACCACAGCGACACACAGATCCCGCTGTACCATAGCAAAACCCAGATGCCTCTGTACCACAGCAACACACAGATCCCTCTGTACCGCAGCAACACCCAGATACCCCTGTACCGCTGCAACACCCACATCCCTCTGTACCACACCAACACCCAGATTCCTCTGTACCACAGCGACACACAGATCCCTCTGTACCACAGCAACAGCCAGCTTCCTCTGTACCACAGCGACACCCAGATCCCTTTGTACCGCAGCAACAACCAGATCCCTCTGTACCACAGAGACACCCAGATTCCTCCGTACAGCAGCGACACCCAGATCCCTCTGTGCCGCAGCGACACCCAGATCCCTCTGTACCACAGCGACACCCAGATTCCTCTGTACCGCAGCGACACCCAGATCCCTCTGTACCGCAACGACACCCAGATCCCTCTGTACCACAGCGACACCCAGATCCCTCTGTACCGCAGCGACACCCAGATCCCTGTGTACCGCAGCAACACCCAGATCCCTCAGTACCACAGCGACACCCAGATCCCTCTGTACCACGGCGACACCCAGATCCCTCTGTACAACAGCAACACCGAGATCCCTCTGTACCACAGCAATACCCAGATCCCTCTGTACCGCAGCAACACCCAGAACGCTCTGTACCGCAGCAACACCCAGATCCCTCTGTGCCGCAGCAACACCCAGATCCCTCTGTACCGCAGCAACACCCAGATCCTTCTGTACCACAGCAACAACCAGATCCCTCTGTACCGCAGCAACACCCAGATCCCTCTGTACCGCAGCTACACCCAGATCACTCTGTACCTCAGCAACACCCAGATCCCTCTGTACCTCAGCAACACCCAGATCCCTCTCTACCGCAGCAACAACCAGATCACTCTGTACCACAGCAACACCCAGATCCCTCTGCACCGCAGCAATGCCCAGATCCCTCTGTGCCGCAGCAACACCCAGATCCCTCTGTACCGCAGCAACACCCAGATCCCTTTGTACCGCAGCAACACCCAGATCCCTCTTTACCGCAGCAACACCCAGATCCCTCTGTACCACAGCAACACCCATGTCCCTCTGTACCACAGCAACACCCAGATCCCTCCGTACCACAGCGGCACCCAGATCCCTCTGTACCACAGCAACACCCAGATCTCTCTGTACCACAGCAACACCCAGATCCCTCTATACCACAGCAACATTCAGATCCTCCTGTACCACAGCGACACCCAGATCCCTCTGTACCACAGCAACACCCAGATCCCTCTGTACCACAGCAAAACCCAGATCCCTCTGTAACACAACAACACCCAGATCCCTCTGTACCACAGCAAAACCCAGATCCCTCTGTACCGCAGCAACACCCAGATCCCTCTGTACCGCAGCAACACCCAGATCCCTCTGTACCGCAGCAACACCCAGATCCCTCAGTCCCACAGCGACACCCAGATCCCTCTGTACCGCAGTGACACTTTAATCCCTCTGTACCACATCGACACCCAGATCCCTCTGTACCACAGCAACACCCAGATCCCTCTGTACCACAGCAATACCAGATCCCTCTGTACCACAGCAACACCCAGATCCCTCTGTACAGGAGCGACACCCAGATCTCTCTGTACCACAGCAACACCTAGATTCCTCTGTACCACAGCGACACCCAGATCCCTCTGTACCGCAGCAACAACCAGAACCCTCTGTACCGCTGCAACACCCAGATCCCTCTGTACCACAGCAACACCCAGATCCCTCTGTACCTCAGCAACACCCAGAGCCCTCTGTACCGCAGCAACACCCAGATCCCACTGTACCACAGCAACACCCAGATCCCTCTGCACCGCAGCAACACCCAGATCCCTCTGTACCGCAGCAACACCCAGATCCCTCTGTACCGCAGCAACACCCAGATCCCTTTGTACTGCAGCAACACCCAGATCCCTCTTTACCGCAGCAACACCCGGATTCCTCTGTACAACAGCGACACCCATATCCCTCTGTACCACAGCAACACCCAGATCCCTTTTAATCACAGCGAAACCCAGAATCCTCTGTACCGCAGCAACATTCAGATCCCTCTGTACCACAGCAACACCCAGATCCCTCTGTACCACAGCAACACCCAGATCCCTCCGTACCACAGCGGCACCCAGATCCCTCTGTACCACAGCAACACCCAGATCTATCTGTACCACAGCAACACCCAGATCCCTCTGTACCACAGCGACACCCAGATCTCTCTGTAACACAGCAACACCGAGAGCCCTCTGTACCGCAGCAACACCCAGATCCCTCTGTACCACAGCAACACCCAGATCCCTCTGCACCGCAGCAACACCCAGATCCCTCTGTACCACAGCGACACCCAGATCTCTCTGTACCACAGCAACACCCAGATCCCTCTGTACCACAGCAACACCCAGATCCCTCTGCACCGCAGCAACACCCAGATCCCTCTGTACCGCAGCAACACCCAGATCCCTCTTTACTGCAGCAACACCCAGATTCCTCTGTACCACAGCAACACCCAGATCCCTTTGTATCACAGCGACACCCTGAATCCCCTGTACCGCAGCAACACCCAGATCCCTCTGTACCACAGCAACACCCAGATCACTCTGTACCACAGCAACACCCAGATCCCTCTGTACCGCAGCAACACCCAGATCCCTCTTTACTGCAGCAACACCCAGATTCCTCTGTATAAACAGCGACACCCAGATCCCTCTGTACCACAGCAACACCCAGATTCCTTTGTATCACAGCGACACCCAGAATCCTCTGTACCGTAGCAACATTCAGATCCCTCTGCACCACAGCAACACCCAGATCCCTCTGTACCACAGCAACACACAGATCCCTCTGTACCACAGCAACACCCAGATCCCTCCGTACCACAGCGGCACCCAGATCCCTCTGTACCACAGCAACACCCAGATCTATCCGTACCACAGCAACACCCAGATCACTCTGTACCACAGCGACACCCAGATCACTCTGTACCACAGCGACACACAGATCCCTCTGTACCACAGCAACATCCAGATCCCTCTGTACCACAGCAACACCCAGATCCCTCTGTACCACAGTGACACTCAGTTCCCTCTGTACCACAGCAACACCCAGATCCCTCTGTACCGCAGCGACACCCAGATCCTTCTGTCCCACAGCGACACCCAGATCCCTCTGTCCCTCAGCTACACCAAGATTCCTCTTTGCCACAGCAACACCCAGATCCCTCTGTACCACAGTGACACCCAGAATCCTCTGTAACACAGGGGCACCCAGATCCCTTTGTACCGCAGCAACACCCATATCCCTCTGTGCCACAGCAACACCCATATCCCTCTATACCACAGCAACACCCAAATCCCTCTGTACCACAGCAACACCAACATCCCTCTGGACCACAGCAACACCCAGATCCCTCTGTACCACAGCAACACCCAGATCCCTCTGTACCACTGCGACACCCAGATCCCTCTGTAACGCAGCAATACCCATATCCCTCTGTACCACAGCAACACCCACATCCCTCTGTACCACAGTGACACCCAGATCCCTATGTACCACAGCGACACACAGATCCCGCTGTACCATAGCAAAACCCAGATGCCTCTGTACCACAGCAACACACAGATCCCTCTGTACCGCAGCAACACCCAGATACCTCTGTACCGCTGCAACACCCACATCCCTCTGTACCACACCAACACCCAGATTCCTCTGTACCACAGCGACACACAGATCCCTCTGTACCACAGCAACAGCCAGCTTCCTCTGTACCACAGCGACACCCAGATCCCTCTGTACCGCAGCAACAACCAGATCCCTCTGTACCACAGAGACACCCAGATTCCTCCGTACCGCAGCGACACCCAGATCCCTCTGTGCCGCAGCGACACCCAGATCCCTCTGTACCACAGCGACACCCAGATCCCTCTGTACCGCAGCGACACCCAGATCCCTGTGTACCGCAGCAACACCCAGATCCCTCAGTACCACAGCGACACCCAGATCCCTCTGTACCACGGCGACTCCCAGATCCCTCTGAACAACAGCAACACCGAGATCCCTCTGTACCACCGCAACACCCAGATCCCTCTGTACCACAGCAACAGCCAGATCCCTCTGTACCTCAGCAACACCCAGAGCCCTCTGTACCGCAGCAACACCCTGATCCCTCTGTACCACAGCAACATCCAGATCCCTCTGCACCGCAGCAACACCCAGATCCCTCTGTACCGCAGCAACACCCAGATCCCTCTGTCCCGCAGCAACACCCAGATCCCTTTGTACCGCAGCAACACCCAGATCCCTCTTTACCGCAGCAACACCCAGATCCCTTTGTATCACAGCGACACTCAGAATCCTCTGTACCACAGCAACACCCAGATCCCTCTGAACCACAGCAACTCCCAGATCCCTCCATACCACAGCAACACACAGATCCCTCTGGACCACAGCAACACCCAGATCTCTCTGTACCACAGCAACACCCAGATCTCTCTGTACCACAGCAACACCCAGATCCCTCTGTACCACAGCGGCACCCAGATCCCTCTGTACCACAGCAACACACAGATCCCTCTGTACCGCAGCGACACCCAGATCCCTCTGTACAGCAGCAACACCCAGATCCCTCTGTACCGCAGCAACACCCAGATCCCTCTGTACCGCAGCAACACCCAGATCCATCTGTACCACAGCAACACCCAGATCCCTCTGCACCGCAGCAACACCCAGATCCCTCTGTACAGCAGCAACAGCCAGATCCCTTTGTACCGCAGCAACACCCTGATCCCTCTTTACCGCAGCGACACCCAGATCTCTCTGTACCACAGCGACACACAGATCCCTCTGTACCGCAGCGACACTCAGATCCCTCTGTACCACAGCAACACCCAGATCCCGCTGTACCGCAGCGACACCCAGATCCCTCTGTCCCTCAGCTACACCCAGATCCCTCTTTGCCACAGCAACACGCAGATCCCTCTGTACCACAGTGACACCCAGATCCCTCTGTAACACAGCGACACCCAGATGCCTCTGTACCGCAGCAACACCCATATCCCTCTGTGCCACAGCAACACCCATATCCATCTGTACCACAGCAAAACCCAAATCCCTCTGTACCACAGCAACACCAACATCCCTCAGTACCACAGGAACACCCAGATCCCTCTGTACCACAGCAACACCCAGATCCCTCTGTACCACAGCAACACCCAGATCCCTCTGTATCACAGCAACATCCAGGTCCCTCCGTACCACAGCGGCACGCAGATCCCTCTGTACCACAGCGACATCCAGATCCCTCTGTCCCTCAGCTACACCCAGATCCCTCTTTGCCACAGCAGCACCCAGATCCCTCTGTACCACAGTGACACCCAGATCCCTCTGTAACACAGCGACACCCAGATCCCTTGTACCGCAGCAACACCCAGATCCCTCTGTACCACAGCAACACCCAGATCCCTCTGTACCACAATAACACCCAGATCCCTCTGTACAACAGCGACACCCAGATCCCTCTGTACCATAGTGACACCCAGATCCCTATGTACCGCAGCGACACACAGATCCCTCTGTATCACAGCAACAGCCAGCTTACTCTGTACCACAGCAACATCCAGATCCCTCTGTACCGCAGCAACACCCAGATCCTTCTGTACCACAGCAACACCCAGATTCCTCTGTACCGCAGCGACACCCAGATCCCTCTGTACCGCAGCAACACCCAGATCCCTCTATACCACAGCGACATCCAGATCCATCTGTACCGCAGCGACACCCAGATTCCTCTGTACCGCAGCAACACCCAGATCCCTCTGTACCACAGCAGCACCCAGATCCCTCTGTACCACAGTGACACCCAGATCCCTCTGTAACACAGCGACACCCAGATCCCTTGTACCGCAGCAACACCCAGATCCCTCTGTACCACAGCAACACCCAGATCCCTCTGTACCACAATAACACCCAGATCCCTCTGTACAACAGCGACACCCAGATCCCTCTGTACCATAGTGACACCCAGATCCCTATGTACCGCAGCGACACACAGATCCCTCTGTATCACAGCAACAGCCAGCTTACTCTGTACCACAGCAACATCCAGATCCCTCTGTACCGCAGCAACACCCAGATCCTTCTGTACCACAGCAACACCCAGATTCCTCTGTATCGCAGCGACACCCAGATCCCTCTGTACCGCAGCAACACCCAGATCCCTCTATACCACAGCGACACCCAGATCCATCTGTACCGCAGCGACACCCAGATTCCTCTGTACCGCAGCAACACCCAGATCCCTCTGTACCACAGCAACACTCAGATCCCTCTGTACCACAACAACACCCAGATCCCTCTGTACCGCAGCAACACCCAGATCCCTCTGTACCACAGCAACACCCAGATCCCTCTGTACCGCAGCAACACTCAGATCCCTCTGTACCACAGCAACACCCAGATCCCTCTGTACCGCAGCAACACCCAGATCCCTCTGCACCACAGCAACACCCAGATCCCTCTGTACCTCAGCAACACCCAGATCCCTCAGTACCACAGCAACATTCAGATCCCTCTGTACCACAGCAACACCCAGATCCCTCTGTACCACAGCGACACCCAGATCCCTCTGTACCACAGCAACACCCAGATCCCTCTGCACCGCAGCAACGCCCAGATCCCTCTGTACCGCAGCAACAACCAGAACCCTCTGCACTGCAGCAACACCCAGATCCCTTTGTACCGCAGCAACACCCAGATCCCTCTTTACCGCAGCAACACCCAGATCCCTCTGTACCGCAGCGACACCCAGATCCCTCTGTACCACAGCAACACCCAGATCCCTCTGTACCACAGCAAAATTCAGATCCCTCTGTACAACAGCAACACCCAGATCTCTCTGTACCGTAGCAACATTCAGATCCCTCTGCACCACAGCAACACCCAGATCCCTCTGTACCACAGCAACACACAGATCCCTCTGTACCACAGCAACACCCAGATCCCTCCGTACCACAGCGGCACCCAGATCCCTCTGTACCACAGCAACACCCAGATCTATCCGTACCACAGCAACACCCAGATCACTCTGTACCACAGCGACACCCAGATCACTCTGTACCACAGCGACACACAGATCCCTCTGTACCACAGCAACATCCAGATCCCTCTGTAACACAGCAACACCCAGATCCCTCTGTACCACAGCGACACTCAGTTCCCTCTGTACCACAGCAACACCCAGATCCCTCTGTACCGCAGCGACACCCAGATCCTTCTGTCCCACAGCGACACCCAGATCCCTCTGTCCCTCAGCTACACCAAGATTCCTCTTTGCCACAGCAACACCCAGATCCCTCTGTACCACAGTGACACCCAGAATCCTCTGTAACACAGGGACACCCAGATCCCTTTGTACCGGAGCAACACCCATATCCCTCTGTGCCACAGCAACACACATATCCCTCTATACCACAGCAACACCCAAATCCCTCTGTACCACAGCAACACCAACATCCCTCTGGTCCACAGCAACACCCAGATCCCTCTGTACCACAGCAACACCCAGATCCCTCTGTACCACTGCGACACCCAGATCCCTCTGTAACGCAGCAATACCCATATCCCTCTGTACCACAGCAACACCCACATCCCTCTGTACCACAGTGACACCCAGATCCCTATGTACCACAGCGACACACAGATCCCGCTGTACCATAGCAAAACCCAGATGCCTCTGTACCACAGCAACACACAGATCCCTCTGTACCGCAGCAACACCCAGATACCTCTGTACCGCTGCAACACCCACATCCCTCTGTACCACACCAACACCCAGATTCCTCTGTACCACAGCGACACACAGATCCCTCTGTACCACAGCAACAGCCAGCTTCCTCTGTACCACAGCGACACCCAGATCCCTCTGTACCGCAGCAACAACCAGATCCCTCTGTACCACAGAGACACCCAGATTCCTCCGTACCGCAGCGACACCCAGATCCCTCTGTGCCGCAGCGACACCCAGATCCCTCTGTACCACAGCGACACCCAGATCCCTCTGTACCGCAGCGACACCCAGATCCCTTTGTACCGCAGCAACACCCAGATCCCTCTTTACCGCAGCAACACCCAGATCCCTTTGTATCACAGCGACACTCAGAATCCTCTGTACCACAGCAACACCCAGATCCCTCTGAACCACAACAACTCCCAGATCCCTCCATACCACAGCAACACACAGATCCCTCTGTACCACAGCAACACCCAGGTCTCTCTGTACCACAGCAACACCCAGATCTCTCTGTACCACAGCAACACCCAGATCCCTCTGTACCACAGCGGCACCCAGATCCCTCTGTACCACAGCAACACACAGATCCCTCTGTACCGCAGCGACACCCAGATCCCTCTGTACAGCAGCAACACCCAGATCCCTCTGTACCGCAGCAACACCCAGATCCCTCTGTACCGCAGCAACACCCAGATCCATCTGTACCACAGCAACACCCAGATCCCTCTGCACCGCAGCAACACCCAGATCCCTCTGTACAGCAGCAACAGCCAGATCCCTTTGTACCGCAGCAACACCCTGATCCCTCTTTACCGCAGCGACACCCAGATCTCTCTGTACCACAGTGACACACAGATCCCTCTGTACCGCAGCGACACTCAGATCCCTCTGTACCACAGCAACACCCAGATCCCGCTGTACCGCAGCGACACCCAGATCCCTCTGTCCCTCAGCTACACCCAGATCCCTCTTTGCCACAGCAACACGCAGATCCCTCTGTACCACAGTGACACCCAGATCCCTCTGTAACACAGCGACACCCAGATGCCTCTGTACCGCAGCAACACCCATATCCCTCTGTGCCACAGCAACACCCATATCCCTCTGTACCACAGCAACACCCAAATCCCTCTGTACCACAGCAACACCAACATCCCTCAGTACCACAGGAACACCCAGATCCCTCTGTACCACAGCAACACCCAGATCCCTCTGTACCACAGCAACACCCAGATCCCTCTGTATCACAGCAACATCCAGGTCCCTCCGTACCACAGCGGCACGCAGATCCCTCTGTACCACAGCGACATCCAGATCCCTCTGTCCCTCAGCTACACCCAGATCCCTCTTTGCCACAGCAGCACCCAGATCCCTCTGTACCACAGTGACACCCAGATCCCTCTGTAACACAGCGACACCCAGATCCCTTGTACCGCAGCAACACCCAGATCCCTCTGTACCACAGCAACACCCAGATCCCTCTGTACCACAATAACACCCAGATCCCTCTGTACAACAGCGACACCCAGATCCCTCTGTACCACAGTGACACCCAGATCCCTATGTACCGCAGCGACACACAGATCCCTCTGTATCACAGCAACAGCCAGCTTACTCTGTACCACAGCAACATCCAGATCCCTCTGTACCGCAGCAACACCCAGATCCTTCTGTACCACAGCAACACCCAGATTCCTCTGTACCGCAGCGACACCCAGATCCCTCTGTACCGCAGCAACACCCAGATCCCTCTATACCACAGCGACACCCAGATCCATCTGTACCGCAGCGACACCCAGATTCCTCTGTACCGCAGCAACACCCAGATCCCTCTGTACCACAGCAACACTCAGATCCCTCTGTACCACAGCAACACCCAGATCCCTCTGTACCGCAGCAACACCCAGATCCCTCTGTACCACAGCAACACCCAGATCCCTCTGTACCGCAGCAACACTCAGATCCCTCTGTACCACAGCAACACCCAGATCCCTCTGTACCGCAGCAACACCCAGATCCCTCTGCACCACAGCAACACCCAGATCCCTCTGTACCTCAGCAACGCCCAGATCCCTCAGTACCACAGCAACATTCAGATCCCTCTGTACCACAGCAACACCCAGATCCCTCTGTACCACAGCGACACCCAGATCCCTCTGTACCACAGCAACACCCAGATCCCTCTGCACCGCAGCAACGCCCAGATCCCTCTGTACCGCAGCAACAACCAGAACCCTCTGCACTGCAGCAACACCCAGATCCCTTTGTACCGCAGCAACACCCAGATCCCTCTTTACCGCAGCAACACCCAGATCCCTCTGTACCGCAGCGACACCCAGATCCCTCTGTACCACAGCAACACCCAGATCCCTCTGTACCACAGCAAAATTCAGATCCCTCTGTACAACAGCAACACCCAGATCTCTCTGTACCGTAGCAACATTCAGATCCCTCTGCACCACAGCAACACCCAGATCCCTCTGTACCACAGCAACACACAGATCCCTCTGTACCACAGCAACACCCAGATCCCTCCGTACCACAGCGGCACCCAGATCCCTCTGTACCACAGCAACACCCAGATCTATCCGTACCACAGCAACACCCAGATCACTCTGTACCACAGCGACACCCAGATCACTCTGTACCACAGCGACACACAGATCCCTCTGTACCACAGCAACATCCAGATCCCTCTGTACCACAGCAACACCCAGATCCCTCTGTACCACAGCGACACTCAGTTCCCTCTGTACCACAGCAACACCCAGATCCCTCTGTACCGCAGCGACACCCAGATCCTTCTGTCCCACAGCGACACCCAGATCCCTCTGTCCCTCAGCTACACCAAGATTCCTCTTTGCCACAGCAACACCCAGATCCCTCTGTACCACAGTGACACCCAAAATCCTCTGTAACACAGGGACACCCAGATCCCTTTGTACCGTAGCAACACCCATATCCCTCTGTGCCACAGCAACACCCATATCCCTCTATACCACAGCAACACCCAAATCCCTCTGTACCACAGCAACACCAACATCCCTCTGGTCCACAGCAACACCCAGATCCCTCTGTACCACAGCAACACCCAGATCCCTCTGTACCACTGCGACACCCAGATCCCTCTGTAACGCAGCAATACCCATATCCCTCTGTACCACAGCAACACCCACATCCCTCTGTACCACAGTGACACCCAGATCCCTATGTACCACAGCGACACACAGATCCCGCTGTACCATAGCAAAACCCAGATGCCTCTGTACCACAGCAACACACAGATCCCTCTGTACCGCAGCAACACCCAGATACCTCTGTACCGCTGCAACACCCACATCCCTCTGTACCACACCAACACCCAGATTCCTCTGTACCACAGCGACACACAGATCCCTCTGTACCACAGCAACAGCCAGCTTCCTCTGTACCACAGCGACACCCAGATCCCTCTGTACCGCAGCAACAACCAGATCCCTCTGTACCACAGAGACACCCAGATTCCTCCGTACCGCAGCGACACCCAGATCCCTCTGTGCCGCAGCGACACCCAGATCCCTCTGTACCACAGCGACACCCAGATCCCTCTGTACCGCAGCGACACCCAGATCCCTGTGTACCGCAGCAAAACCCAGATCCCTCAGTACCACAGCGACACCCAGATCCCTCTGTACCACGGCGACTCCCAGATCCCTCTGAACAACAGCAACACCGAGATCCCTCTGTACCACCGCAACACCCAGATCCCTCTGTACCACAGCAACAGCCAGATCCCTCTGTACCTCAGCAACACCCAGAGCCCTCTGTACCGCAGCAACACCCTGATCCCTCTGTACCACAGCAACATCCAGATCCCTCTGCACCGCAGCAACACCCAGATCCCTCTGTACCGCAGCAACACCCAGATCCCTCTGTCCCGCAGCATCACCCAGATCCCTTTGTACCGCAGTAACACCCAGATCCCTCTTTACCGCAGCAACACCCAGATCCCTTTGTATCACAGCGACACTCAGAATCCTCTGTACCACAGCAACACCCAGATCCCTCTGAACCACAGCAACTCCCAGATCCCTCCATACCACAGCAACACACAGATCCCTCTGTACCACAGCAACACCCAGATCTCTCTGTACCACAGCAACACCCAGATCTCTCTGTACCACAGCAACACCCAGATCCCTCTGTACCACAGCGGCACCCAGATCCCTCTGTACCACAGCAACACACAGATCCCTCTGTACCGCAGCGACACCCAGATCCCTCTGTACAGCAGCAACACCCAGATCCCTCTGTACCGCAGCAACACCCATATCCCTCTGTGCCACAGCAACACCCATATCCCTCTGTACCACAGCAACACCCAAATCCCTCTGTACCACAGCAACACCAACATCCCTCAGTACCACAGGAACACCCAGATCCCTCTGTACCACAGCAACACCCAGATCCCTCTGTACCACAGCAACACCCAGATCCCTCTGTATCACAGCAACATCCAGGTCCCTCCGTACCACAGCGGCACGCAGATCCCTCTGTACCACAGCGACATCCAGATCCCTCTGTCCCTCAGCTACACCCAGATCCCTCTTTGCCACAGCAGCACCCAGATCCCTCTGTACCACAGTGACACCCAGATCCCTCTGTAACACAGCGACACCCAGATCCCTTGTACCGCAGCAACACCCAGATCCCTCTGTACCACAGCAACACCCAGATCCCTCTGTACCACAATAACACCCAGATCCCTCTGTACAACAGCGACACCCAGATCCCTCTGTACCACAGTGACACCCAGATCCCTATGTACCGCAGCGACACACAGATCCCTCTGTATCACAGCAACAGCCAGCTTACTCTGTACCACAGCAACATCCAGATCCCTCTGTACCGCAGCAACACCCAGATCCTTCTGTACCACAGCAACACCCAGATTCCTCTGTACCGCAGCGACACCCAGATCCCTCTGTACCGCAGCAACACCCAGATCCCTCTATACCACAGCGACACCCAGATCCATCTGTACCGCAGCGACACCCAGATTCCTCTGTACCGCAGCAACACCCAGATCCCTCTGTACCACAGCAACACTCAGATCCCTCTGTACCACAGCAACACCCAGATCCCTCTGTACCGCAGCAACACCCAGATCCCTCTGTACCACAGCAACACCCAGATCCCTCTGTACCGCAGCAACACTCAGATCCCTCTGTACCACAGCAACACCCAGATCCCTCTGTACCGCAGCAACACCCAGATCCCTCTGCACCACAGCAACACCCAGATCCCTCTGTACCTCAGCAACACCCAGATCCCTCAGTACCACAGCAACATTCAGATCCCTCTGTACCACAGCAACACCCAGATCCCTCTGTACCACAGCGACACCCAGATCCCTCTGTACCACAGCAACACCCAGATCCCTCTGCACCGCAGCAACGCCCAGATCCCTCTGTACCGCAGCAACAACCAGAACCCTCTGCACTGCAGCAACACCCAGATCCCTTTGTACCGCAGCAACACCCAGATCCCTCTTTACCGCAGCAACACCCAGATCCCTCTGTACCGCAGCGACACCCAGATCCCTCTGTACCACAGCAACACCCAGATCCCTCTGTACCACAGCAAAATTCAGATCCCTCTGTACAACAGCAACACTCAGATCCCTCTGTACCACAGCAACACCCAGATCCCTCTGTACCGCAGCAACACCCAGATCCCTCTGTACCACAGCAACACCCAGATCCCTCTGTACCGCAGCAACACTCAGATCCCTCTGTACCACAGCAACACCCAGATCCCTCTGTACCGCAGCAACACCCAGATCCCTCTGCACCACAGCAACACCCAGATCCCTCTGTACCTCAGCAACACCCAGATCCCTCAGTACCACAGCAACATTCAGATCCCTCTGTACCACAGCAACACCCAGATCCCTCTGTACCACAGCGACACCCAGATCCCTCTGTACCACAGCAACACCCAGATCCCTCTGCACCGCAGCAACGCCCAGATCCCTCTGTACCGCAGCAACAACCAGAACCCTCTGCACTGCAGCAACACCCAGATCCCTTTGTACCGCAGCAACACCCAGATCCCTCTTTACCGCAGCAACACCCAGATCCCTCTGTACCGCAGCGACACCCAGATCCCTCTGTACCACAGCGACACCCAGATCCCTCTGTCCCTCAGCTACATCAAGATTCCTCTTTGCCACAGCAACACCCAGATCCCTCTGTACCACAGTGACACCCAAAATCCTCTGTAACACAGGGACACCCAGATCCCTTTGTACCGTAGCAACACCCATATCCCTCTGTGCCACAGCAACACCCATATCCCTCTATACCACAGCAACACCCAAATCCCTCTGTACCACAGCAACACCAACATCCCTCTGGTCCACAGCAACACCCAGATCCTTCTGTACCACAGCAACACCCAGATCCCTCTGTACCACTGCGACACCCAGATCCCTCTGTAACGCAGCAATACCCATATCCCTCTGTACCACAGCAACACCCACATCCCTCTGTACCACAGTGACACCCAGATCCCTATGTACCACAGCGACACACAGATCCCGCTGTACCATAGCAAAACCCAGATGCCTCTGTACCACAGCAACACACAGATCCCTCTGTACCGCAGCAACACCCAGATACCTCTGTACCGCTGCAACACCCACATCCCTCTGTACCACACCAACACCCAGATTCCTCTGTACCACAGCGACACACAGATCCCTCTGTACCACAGCAACAGCCAGCTTCCTCTGTACCACAGCGACACCCAGATCCCTCTGTACCGCAGCAACAACCAGATCCCTCTGTACCACAGAGACACCCAGATTCCTCCGTACCGCAGCGACACCCAGATCCCTCTGTGCCGCAGCGACACCCAGATCCCTCTGTACCACAGCGACACCCAGATCCCTCTGTACCGCAGCGACACCCAGATCCCTGTGTACCGCAGCAACACCCAGATCCCTCAGTACCACAGCGACACCCAGATCCCTCTGTACCACGGCGACTCCCAGATCCCTCTGAACAACAGCAACACCGAGATCCCTCTGTACCACCGCAACACCCAGATCCCTCTGTACCACAGCAACAGCCAGATCCCTCTGTACCTCAGCAACACCCAGAGCCCTCTGTACCGCAGCAACACCCTGATCCCTCTGTACCACAGCAACATCCAGATCCCTCTGCACCGCAGCAACACCCAGATCCCTCTGTACCGCAGCAACACCCAGATCCCTCTGTCCCGCAGCAACACCCAGATCCCTTTGTACCGCAGCAACACCCAGATCCCTCTTTACCGCAGCAACACCCAGATCCCTTTGTATCACAGCGACACTCAGAATCCTCTGTACCACAGCAACACCCAGATCCCTCTGAACCACAGCAACTCCCAGATCCCTCCATACCACAGCAACACACAGATCCCTCTGTACCACAGCAACACCCAGATCTCTCTGTACCACAGCAACACCCAGATCTCTCTGTACCACAGCAACACCCAGATCCCTCTGTACCACAGCGGCACCCAGATCCCTCTGTACCACAGCAACACACAGATCCCTCTGTACCGCAGCGACACCCAGATCCCTCTGTACAGCAGCAACACCCAGATCCCTCTGTACCGCAGCAACACCCAGATCCCTCTGTACCGCAGCAACACCCAGATCCATCTGTACCACAGCAACACCCAGATCCCTCTGCACCGCAGCAACACCCAGATCCCTCTGTACAGCAGCAACAGCCAGATCCCTTTGTACCGCAGCAACACCCTGATCCCTCTTTACCGCAGCGACACCCAGATCTCTCTGTACCACAGCGACACACAGATCCCTCTGTACCGCAGCGACACTCAGATCCCTCTGTACCACAGCAACACCCAGATCCCGCTGTACCGCAGCGACACCCAGATCCCTCTGTCCCTCAGCTACACCCAGATCCCTCTTTGCCACAGCAACACGCAGATCCCTCTGTACCACAGTGACACCCAGATCCCTCTGTAACACAGCGACACCCAGATGCCTCTGTACCGCAGCAACACCCATATCCCTCTGTGCCACAGCAACACCCATATCCCTCTGTACCACAGCAACACCCAAATCCCTCTGTACCACAGCAACACCAACATCCCTCAGTACCACAGGAACACCCAGATCCCTCTGTACCACAGCAACACCCAGATCCCTCTGTACCACAGCAACACCCAGATCCCTCTGTATCACAGCAACATCCAGGTCCCTCCGTACCACAGCGGCACGCAGATCCCTCTGTACCACAGCGACATCCAGATCCCTCTGTCCCTCAGCTACACCCAGATCCCTCTTTGCCACAGCAGCACCCAGATCCCTCTGTACCACAGTGACACCCAGATCCCTCTGTAACACAGCGACACCCAGATCCCTTGTACCGCAGCAACACCCAGATCCCTCTGTACCACAGCAACACCCAGATCCCTCTGTACCACAATAACACCCAGATCCCTCTGTACAACAGCGACACCCAGATCCCTCTGTACCACAGTGACACCCAGATCCCTATGTACCGCAGCGACACACAGATCCCTCTGTATCACAGCAACAGCCAGCTTACTCTGTACCACAGCAACATCCAGATCCCTCTGTACCGCAGCAACACCCAGATCCTTCTGTACCACAGCAACACCCAGATTCCTCTGTACCGCAGCGACACCCAGATCCCTCT
The DNA here is from genome assembly GCF_047496885.1 of Scyliorhinus torazame. Taxonomy (NCBI): domain Eukaryota; kingdom Metazoa; phylum Chordata; class Chondrichthyes; order Carcharhiniformes; family Scyliorhinidae; genus Scyliorhinus; species Scyliorhinus torazame. The sequence continues at coordinate 29,471,509 of NC_092725.1, read as the reverse complement.
GTACCGCAGCAACACCCAGATCCCTCTATACCACAGCGACACCCAGATCCATCTGTACCGCAGCGACACCCAGATTCCTCTGTACCGCAGCAACACCCAGATCCCTCTGTACCACAGCAACACTCAGATCCCTCTGTACCACAGCAACACCCAGATCCCTCTGTACCGCAGCAACACCCAGATCCCTCTGTACCACAGCAACACCCAGATCCCTCTGTACCGCAGCAACACTCAGATCCCGCTGTACCACAGCAACACCCAGATCCCTCTGTACCGCAGCAACACCCAGATCCCTCTGCACCACAGCAACACCCAGATCCCTCTGTACCTCAGCAACACCCAGATCCCTCAGTACCACAGCAACATTCAGATCCCTCTGTACCACAGCAACACCCAGATCCCTCTGTACCACAGCGACACCCAGATCCCTCTGTACCACAGCAACACCCAGATCCCTCTGCACCGCAGCAACGCCCAGATCCCTCTGTACCGCAGCAACAACCAGAACCCTCTGCACTGCAGCAACACCCAGATCCCTTTGTACCGCAGCAACACCCAGATCCCTCTTTACCGCAGCAACACCCAGATCCCTCTGTACCGCAGCGACACCCAGATCCCTCTGTACCACAGCAACACCCAGATCCCTCTGTACCACAGCAAAATTCAGATCCCTCTGTACAACAGCAACACTCAGATCCCTCTGTACCACAGCAACACCCAGATCCCTCTGTACCGCAGCAACACCCAGATCCCTCTGTACCACAGCAACACCCAGATCCCTCTGTACCGCAGCAACACTCAGATCCCTCTGTACCACAGCAACACCCAGATCCCTCTGTACCGCAGCAACACCCAGATCCCTCTGCACCACAGCAACACCCAGATCCCTCTGTACCTCAGCAACACCCAGATCGCTCAGTACCACAGCAACATTCAGATCCCTCTGTACCACAGCAACACCCAGATCCCTCTGTACCACAGCGACACCCAGATCCCTCTGTACCACAGCAACACCCAGATCCCTCTGCACCGCAGCAACGCCCAGATCCCTCTGTACCGCAGCAACAACCAGAACCCTCTGCACTGCAGCAACACCCAGATCCCTTTGTACCGCAGCAACACCCAGATCCCTCTTTACCGCAGCAACACCCAGATCCCTCTGTACCGCAGCGACACCCAGATCCCTCTGTACCACAGCAACACCCAGATCCCTCTGTACCACAGCAAAATTCAGATCCCTCTGTACAACAGCAACACCCAGATCTCTCTGTACCACAGCAACACCCAGATCCCTCCGTACCACTGCGGCACCCAGATCCCTCTGTACCACAGCAACACCCAGATCTCTCTGTACCACAGCAACACATAGATCCCTCTGTACCACAGCAACATTCAGATCCTCCTGTACCACAGCGACACCCAGATCTCTCTGTACCACAGCAACACCCAGATCCCTCTGTACCACAGCAAAACCCAGATCCCTCTGTACCGCAGCGACACCCACATCCCTCTGTACCACAACAACACCCAGTTCCCTCTGTACCACTGCGACACCCAGATCCCTCAGTACCGCAGCGACACCCAGATCCCACTTTACCACAGCGACACTCAGATCCCTCTGTACCGCAGCGACACCCAGATCCCTCTGTACCACAGCGAAACCCAGATCCCTCTGTAACACAACAACACCCAGATCCCTCTGGACCGCAGCGACACCCAGATCCCTCTGTACCACAGCGACACTCAGAACTCTCTGTACCACAGCGACACACAGATCTCTCTGTACAACAGCTACACACAGATCCCTTTGTACCGCAGCGACACTCAGGTCACTCTGTACCACAGCGACACCCAGATCTCTCTCTACCACAGCGACACACAGATCCTTCTGTGCCGCAGCGACACCCAGATCCCCCTGTACCACAGCAACACCCAGACCCCTCTGTATAACAGCGACACTCAGATCCCTCTGTACCGCAGCAACACCCAGATCCCTCTGTACCACAGCGACACCCAGATCCCTCTGTACCGCAGCAACACCCAGAATCCTCTGTACCACAGCAACACCCAGATCCCTCTGTACCACGGCAACACCCACATCCCTCTGTACCACAGCGACACCCACATCCCTCTGTACCACAGCAACACCTAGATCCCTCTTTACCACAGCGACACCCAGATACCTCTGTACCACAGCAACACCCAGATCTCTCTGTACCACAGCAACACCCAGATCCCTCTGTACCACGGCAACACCCACATCCCTCTGTACCACAGCGACACCCACTTCCCTCTGTACCACAGCAACACCCAGATCCCTCTTTACCACAGCGACACCCAGATCCCTCTGTACCACAGCGACACCCAGGTCCCTCTGTACCACAGCGACTCCCAGATCGCTCTGTACCGCAGCAACACCCAGATCTCTCTGTACCACAGCAACACCCAGATCCCTCTGTATCACAGCAACACCCAGATCCCTCTGTATCATAGCAACATCCAGATCCCTCCGTACCACAGCGGCACCCAGATCCCTCTGTACCACAGCAACACCCAGATCCCTCTGTACCACAGTGACACCCAGATCCCTATGTACCACAGCGACACACAGATCCCGCTGTACCATAGCAACACCCAGATGCCTCTGAACCACAGCGACACCCAGATCCTTCTGTACCACAGCGACATCCAGATCCCTCTGTCCCTCAGCTACACACAGATCCCTCTTTGCCACAGCAACACGCAGATCCCTCTGTACCACAGTGACACCCAGATCCCTCTGTAACACAGCGACACCCAGATCCCTCTTTGCCACAGCAACACCCATATCCCTCTGTACCACAGCAACACCCGAATCCCTCTGTACCACAGCAACACCAACATCCCTCAGTACCACAGCAACACCGAGATCCCTGTGTACCACAGCAACACCCAGATCCCTCTGTACCACAGCAACACCCAGATCCGTCTGTAGCACAGCAACATCCAGATCCCTCCGTACCATAGCGGCACCCAGATCCCTCTGTACCACAGCAACACCCAGATCCCTCAGTAGCACAGCAACACCCAGATCCGTCTGTATCACAGCAACATCCAGATCCCTCTTTACCACAGCGACACCCAGATCCCTCTTTGCCACAGCAACACCGAGATCCCTCTGTACCACAGCAACACCCAGATCCCTATGTAACGCAGCAACACCCAGATCGCTCTGTACCACAGCAACAACCAGATCCCTCCGTACCACAGCGGCACCCAGATCCCTCTGTACCACAGCAACACCGAGATCTCTCTGTACCACAGCAACACTCAGATCCCTCTGTACCACAGCAACATTCAGATCCCTCTGTACCACAGCGACACCCAGATCCCTCTGTACCGCAGCAACACCCAGATCCCTCTGTACCACAGCGACACCCAGATCCCTCTGTACCACAGCGACACCCAGATCCCTCTGTACCGCAGCAACACCCTGATCCCTCTGTACCACAGCAACACCCAGATCCCTCTGTACCACAATAACACCCAGATCCCTCTGTACCACAGCGACAACCAGATCGCTCTGTACCACAGCAACACCCTGATCCCTCTGTACCGCAGCAACACCCAGATCCCTCTGTACCACAATAACACCCAGATCCCTCTGTACCACAGTGACACCCAGATCGCTCTGTACCACAGCAACACCCACATCCCTCTGTACCACAGTGACACCCAGATCCCTATGTACCACAGCGACACACAGATCCCGCTGTACCATAGCAACACACAGATGCCTCTGTACCACAGCAACACCCAGATCCCTCTGTACCGCAGCAACACCCAGATCCCTCTGTACCGCAGCAACACCCAGATCCCTCTGTACCGCTGCAACTCCCACATCCCTCTGTACCACAGCAACACACAGATTCCTCTGTACCACAGCGACACACAGATTCCTCTGTACCACAGCAACACCCTGATCCCTCTGTACCACAGCGACACCAAGATTCCTCTGTAGCGCAGCGACACCCAGATCCCGCTGTACCATAGCAACACACAGATGCCTCTGTACCACAGCAACACCCAGATCCCTCAGTACCGCAGCAACACCCAGATCCCTCTGTACCACAGCGACACCCAGATCCCTCTGTACCACAGCAACACCCAGATCCCTCTGTACCACAATAACACCCAGATCCCTCTGTACCACAGCGACACCCAGATCGCTCTGTACCACAGCAACACCCACATCCCTCTGTACCACAGTGACACCCAGATCCCTATGTACCACAGCGACACACAGATCCCGCTGTACCATAGCAACACACAGATGCCTCTGTACCACAGCAACACCCAGATCCCTCTGTACCGCAGCAACACCCAGATCCCTCTGTACCGCAGCAATACCCAGATCCCTCTGTACCGCTGCAACACCCACATCCCTCTGTACCATGGCAACACCCAGATCTCTCTGTACCACAGCGACATCCAGATCCCTCTGTCCCTCAGCTACACACAGATCCCTCTTTGCCACAGCAACACGCAGATCCCTCTGTACCACAGTGACACCCAGATCCCTCTGTAACACAGCGACACCCAGATCCCTCTTTGCCACAGCAACACCCAGATCCCTCTGTACCACAGCAACACCCGAATCCCTCTGTACCACAGCAACACCCAGATCCCTCTGTACCACAATAACACCCAGATCCCTCTGTACCACAGCAATACCCATATCCCTCTGTAACACAGCAACTCCCACATCCCTCTGTACCACAGCGACACCCAGATCCCTATGTACCACAGCGACACCCAGATCCCGTCTGTATCACAGCAACATCCAGATCCCTCCGTACCATAGCGGCACCCAGATCCCTCTGTACCGCAGCAACACCCAGATCCCTTTGTACCGCAGCAACACCCAGATCCCTCTTTACCGCAGCAACACCCAGATCCCTTTGTATCACAGCGACACTCAGAATCCTCTGTACCACAGCAACACCCAGATCCCTCTGAACCACAGCAACTCCCAGATCCCTCCATACCACAGCAACACACAGATCCCTCTGTACCACAGCAACACCCAGATCTCTCTGTACCACAGCAACACCCAGATCTCTCTGTACCACAGCAACACCCAGATCCCTCTGTACCACAGCGGCACCCAGATCCCTCTGTACCACAGCAACACACAGATCCCTCTGTACCGCAGCGACACCCAGATCCCTCTGTACAGCAGCAACACCCAGATCCCTCTGTACGCAGCAACACCCAGATCCCTCTGTACCGCAGCAACACCCAGATCCATCTGTACCACAGCAACACCCAGATCCCTCTGCACCGCAGCAACACCCAGATCCCTCTGTACAGCAGCAACAGCCAGATCCCTTTGTACCGCAGCAACACCCTGATCCCTCTTTACCGCAGCGACACCCAGATCTCTCTGTACCACAGCGACACACAGATCCCTCTGTACCGCAGCGACACTCAGATCCCTCTGTACCACAGCAACACCCAGATCCCGCTGTACCGCAGCGACACCCAGATCCCTCTGTCCCTCAGCTACACCCAGATCCCTCTTTGCCACAGCAACACGCAGATCCCTCTGTACCACAGTGACACCCAGATCCCTCTGTAACACAGCGACACCCAGATGCCTCTGTACCGCAGCAACACCCATATCCCTCTGTGCCACAGCAACACCCATATCCCTCTGTACCACAGCAACACCCAAATCCCTCTGTACCACAGCAACACCAACATCCCTCAGTACCACAGGAACACCCAGATCCCTCTGTACCACAGCAACACCCAGATCCCTCTGTACCACAGCAACACCCAGATCCCTCTGTATCACAGCAACATCCAGGTCCCTCCGTACCACAGCGGCACGCAGATCCCTCTGTACCACAGCGACATCCAGATCCCTCTGTCCCTCAGCTACACCCAGATCCCTCTTTGCCACAGCAGCACCCAGATCCCTCTGTACCACAGTGACACCCAGATCCCTCTGTAACACAGCGACACCCAGATCCCTTGTACCGCAGCAACACCCAGATCCCTCTGTACCACAGCAACACCCAGATCCCTCTGTACCACAATAACACCCAGATCCCTCTGTACAACAGCGACACCCAGATCCCTCTGTACCACAGTGACACCCAGATCCCTATGTACCGCAGCGACACACAGATCCCTCTGTATCACAGCAACAGCCAGCTTACTCTGTACCACAGCAACATCCAGATCCCTCTGTACCGCAGCAACACCCAGATCCTTCTGTACCACAGCAACACCCAGATTCCTCTGTACCGCAGCGACACCCAGATCCCTCTGTACCGCAGCAACACCCAGATCCCTCTATACCACAGCGACACCCAGATCCATCTGTACCGCAGCGACACCCAGATTCCTCTGTACCGCAGCAACACCCAGATCCCTCTGTACCACAGCAACACTCAGATCCCTCTGTACCACAGCAACACCCAGATCCCTCTGTACCGCAGCAACACCCAGATCCCTCTGTACCACAGCAACACCCAGATCCCTCTGTACCGCAGCAACACTCAGATCCCGCTGTACCACAGCAACACCCAGATCCCTCTGTACCGCAGCAACACCCAGATCCCTCTGCACCACAGCAACACCCAGATCCCTCTGTACCTCAGCAACACCCAGATCCCTCAGTACCACAGCAACATTCAGATCCCTCTGTACCACAGCAACACCCAGATCCCTCTGTACCACAGCGACACCCAGATCCCTCTGTACCACAGCAACACCCAGATCCCTCTGCACCGCAGCAACGCCCAGATCCCTCTGTACCGCAGCAACAACCAGAACCCTCTGCACTGCAGCAACACCCAGATCCCTTTGTACCGCAGCAACACCCAGATCCCTCTTTACCGCAGCAACACCCAGATCCCTCTGTACCGCAGCGACACCCAGATCCCTCTGTACCACAGCAACACCCAGATCCCTCTGTACCACAGCAAAATTCAGATCCCTCTGTACAACAGCAACACTCAGATCCCTCTGTACCACAGCAACACCCAGATCCCTCTGTACCGCAGCAACACCCAGATCCCTCTGTACCACAGCAACACCCAGATCCCTCTGTACCGCAGCAACACTCAGATCCCTCTGTACCACAGCAACACCCAGATCCCTCTGTACCGCAGCAACACCCAGATCCCTCTGCACCACAGCAACACCCAGATCCCTCTGTACCTCAGCAACACCCAGATCCCTCAGTACCACAGCAACATTCAGATCCCTCTGTACCACAGCAACACCCAGATCCCTCTGTACCACAGCGACACCCAGATCCCTCTGTACCACAGCAACACCCAGATCCCTCTGCACCGCAGCAACGCCCAGATCCCTCTGTACCGCAGCAACAACCAGAACCCTCTGCACTGCAGCAACACCCAGATCCCTTTGTACCGCAGCAACACCCAGATCCCTCTTTACCGCAGCAACACCCAGATCCCTCTGTACCGCAGCGACACCCAGATCCCTCTGTACCACAGCAACACCCAGATCTCTCTGTACCACAGCAACACCCAGATCCCTCCGTACCACTGCGGCACCCAGATCCCTCTGTACCACAGCAACACCCAGATCTCTCTGTACCACAGCAACACATAGATCCCTCTGTACCACAGCAACATTCAGATCCTCCTGTACCACAGCGACACCCAGATCTCTCTGTACCACAGCAACACCCAGATCCCTCTGTACCACAGCAAAACCCAGATCCCTCTGTACCGCAGCGACACCCACATCCCTCTGTACCACAACAACACCCAGTTCCCTCTGTACCACTGCGACACCCAGATCCCTCAGTACCGCAGCGACACCCAGATCCCACTTTACCACAGCGACACTCAGATCCCTCTGTACCGCAGCGACACCCAGATCCCTCTGTACCACAGCGAAACCCAGATCCCTCTGTAACACAACAACACCCAGATCCCTCTGTACCACAGCAATACCCAGATCCCTCTGTACCGCAGCGACATCCAGATGTCTCTGGACCGCAGCGACACCCAGATCCCTCTGTACCACAACGACACCCCGATCCCTCTGGACCACAGCGACACCCAGATCCCTCAGTACTGCAGCGACACCCAGATCCCTCTGTACCACAGCGACACTCAGAACTCTCTGTACCACAGCGACACACAGATCTCTCTGTACAACAGCTACACACAGATCCCTTTGTACCGCAGCGACACTCAGGTCACTCTGTACCACAGCGACACCCAGATCTCTCTCTACCACAGCGACACACAGATCCTTCTGTGCCGCAGCGACACCCAGATCCCCCTGTACCACAGCAACACCCAGACCCCTCTGTATAACAGCGACACTCAGATCCCTCTGTACCGCAGCAACACCCAGATCCCTCTGTACCACAGCGACACCCAGATCCCTCTGTACCGCAGCAACACCCAGAATCCTCTGTACCACAGCAACACCCAGATCCCTCTGTACCACGGCAACACCCACATCCCTCTGTACCACAGCGACACCCACATCCCTCTGTACCACAGCAACACCTAGATCCCTCTTTACCACAGCGACACCCAGATCCCTCTGTACCACAGCAACACCCAGATCTCTCTGTACCACAGCAACACCCAGATCCCTCTGTACCACGGCAACACCCACATCCCTCTGTACCACAGCGACACCCACTTCCCTCTGTACCACAGCAACACCCAGATCCCTCTTTACCACAGCGACACCCAGATCCCTCTGTACCACAGCGACACCCAGGTCCCTCTGTACCACAGCGACTCCCAGATCGCTCTGTACCGCAGCAACACCCAGATCTCTCTGTACCACAGCAACACCCAGATCCCTCTGTATCACAGCAACACCCAGATCCCTCTGTATCATAGCAACATCCAGATCCCTCCGTACCACAGCGGCACCCAGATCCCTCTGTACCACAGCAACACCCAGATCCCTCTGTACCACAGTGACACCCAGATCCCTATGTACCACAGCGACACACAGATCCCGCTGTACCATAGCAACACCCAGATGCCTCTGAACCACAGCGACACCCAGATCCTTCTGTACCACAGCGACATCCAGATCCCTCTGTCCCTCAGCTACACACAGATCCCTCTTTGCCACAGCAACACGCAGATCCCTCTGTACCACAGTGACACCCAGATCCCTCTGTAACACAGCGACACCCAGATCCCTCTTTGCCACAGCAACACCCATATCCCTCTGTACCACAGCAACACCCGAATCCCTCTGTACCACAGCAACACCAACATCCCTCAGTACCACAGCAACACCGAGATCCCTGTGTACCACAGCAACACCCAGATCCCTCTGTACCACAGCAACACCCAGATCCGTCTGTAGCACAGCAACATCCAGATCCCTCCGTACCATAGCGGCACCCAGATCCCTCTGTACCACAGCAACACCCAGATCCCTCAGTAGCACAGCAACACCCAGATCCGTCTGTATCACAGCAACATCCAGATCCCTCTTTACCACAGCGACACCCAGATCCCTCTTTGCCACAGCAACACCGAGATCCCTCTGTACCACAGCAACACCCAGATCCCTATGTAACGCAGCAACACCCAGATCGCTCTGTACCACAGCAACAACCAGATCCCTCCGTACCACAGCGGCACCCAGATCCCTCTGTACCACAGCAACACCGAGATCTCTCTGTACCACAGCAACACTCAGATCCCTCTGTACCACAGCAACATTCAGATCCCTCTGTACCACAGCGACACCCAGATCCCTCTGTACCGCAGCAACACCCAGATCCCTCTGTACCACAGCGACACCCAGATCCCTCTGTACCACAGCGACACCCAGATCCCTCTGTACCGCAGCAACACCCTGATCCCTCTGTACCACAGCAACACCCAGATCCCTCTGTACCACAATAACACCCAGATCCCTCTGTACCACAGCGACAACCAGATCGCTCTGTACCACAGCAACACCCTGATCCCTCTGTACCGCAGCAACACCCAGATCCCTCTGTACCACAATAACACCCAGATCCCTCTGTACCACAGTGACACCCAGATCGCTCTGTACCACAGCAACACCCACATCCCTCTGTACCACAGTGACACCCAGATCCCTATGTACCACAGCGACACACAGATCCCGCTGTACCATAGCAACACACAGATGCCTCTGTACCACAGCAACACCCAGATCCCTCTGTACCGCAGCAACACCCAGATCCCTCTGTACCGCAGCAACACCCAGATCCCTCTGTACCGCTGCAACTCCCACATCCCTCTGTACCACAGCAACACACAGATTCCTCTGTACCACAGCGACACACAGATTCCTCTGTACCACAGCAACACCCTGATCCCTCTGTACCACAGCGACACCAAGATTCCTCTGTAGCGCAGCGACACCCAGATCCCGCTGTACCATAGCAACACACAGATGCCTCTGTACCACAGCCACACCCAGATCCCTCTGTACCGCAGCAACACCCAGATCCCTCTGTACCGCAGCAACACCCAGATCCCTCTGTACCGCTGCAACACCCACATCCCTCTGTACCACAGCAACACACAGATTCCTCTGTACCACAGCGACACACAGTCCCTCTGTACCACAGCAACAGCCAGCTTCCTCTGTACCACAGCGACACCCAGATCCCTCTGTACCGCAGCAACACCCAGATCCCTCTGTACCACAGCGACACCCAGATTCCTCTGTACCGCAGCGACACCCAGATCCGTCTGTACCGCAGCAACACCCAGATCCCTCTGTACCACAGCGACACCCAGATCCATCTGTAACGCAGCGACACCCAAATTCCTCTGTACCGCAGCAACACCCAGATCCCTCTGTACCGCAGCAACACTCAGATCCCTCTGTACCACAGCAACACCCAGATCCCTCTGTACCGCAGCAACACCCAGATCCCTCTGTACCACAGCAACAGCCAGATCCCTCTGTACCTCTGCAACACCCAGATCCCTCTGTACCGCAGCAACACTCAGATCCCTCTGTACCACAGCAACATTCAGATCCCTCTGTACCAAAGCAACACCCAGATCCCTCTGTACCACAGCGACACCCAGATCCCTCTGTACCACAGCAACATTCAGATCCCTCTGTACCACAATAACACCCAGATCCCTCTGTATCACAGCAACACCCACATCCCTCTGTATCACAGTGACACCCAGATCCCTATGTACCACAGCGACACACAGATCCCGTTGTACCATAGCAATACCCAGATGCCTCTGTACCACAGCAACACCCAGATCCCTCTGTACCGCAGCAACACCCAGATCCCTCTGTACCGCTGCGACACCCACATCCCTCTGTACCACAGTAACACACAGATTCCTCTGTACCACAGCGACACACAGATCCCTCTGTACCACAGCAACAGCCAGCTTCCTCTGTACCACAGCGACACCCAGATCCCTCTGTACCGCAGCAACACCCAGATCCATCTGTACCACAGCGACACCCAGATTCCTCTGTACCACAGCAACACCCAGATCCCTCTGTACCGCAGCAACACCCAGACCCCTCTGTACCGCAGCGACACCCAGATCCCTCTGTACCACAGCGACACCCAGATCCATCTGTACCGCAGCGACACCCAGATTCCTCTGAACAGCAGCAACATCCAGATCCCTCTGTACCGCAGCAACACCCAGATCCCTCTGTACCACAGCAACACCCAGATCCCTCTGTACCGCAGCAACACCCTGATCCCTCTGTACCACAGCAACACCCAGATCCCTCTGTACCTCAGCAACACCCAGATCCCTCTGTACCGCAGCAACACCCAGATCCCTCTGTACCACAGCAACACCCAGATCCCTCTGCACCACAGCAACGCCCAGATCCCTCTGTACCGCAGCAACACCCAGAACCCTCTGCACCGCAGCAACACCCAGATCCCTTTGTACCGCAGCAACACCCAGATCCCTCTTTACCGCAGCAACACCCAGATCCCTTTGTATCACAGCGACACCCAGAATCCTCTGTACCGCAGCAACACCCAGATCCCTCTGTACCACAGCAACACCCAGATCCCTCTGTACCACAGCAACACCCAGATCCCTCCGTACCACTGCGGCACCCAGATCCCTCTGTACCACAGCAACACCCAGATCTCTCTGTACCACAGCAACACCCAGATCCCTCTGTACCACAGCAAAACCCAGATCCCTCTGTACCGCAGCGACACCCAGATCTCTCTGTACCGCAGCGACACCCACATCCATCTGTACCACAACAATACCCAGATCCCTCTGTACCACTGCGACACCCAGATCCCTCAGTACCGCAGCGACACCCAGATCCCTCTTTACCACAGTGACACTCAGATCCCTCTGTACCGCAGCGACACCCAGATCCCTCTGTAACACAGCGACACCCAGATCCCTCTGTAACACAACAACACCCAGATCCCTCTGTACCACAGCAATACCCAGATCCCTCTGTACCGCAGCGACATCCAGATGTCTCTGGACCGCAGCGACACCCAGATCCCTCTGTACCAAAACGACACCCCGATCCCTCTGTACCACAGCGACACCCAGATCTCTCAGTACTGCAGCGACACCCAGATCCCTCTGTACCACAGCGACACTCAGATTCATCTGTACCACAGCAACACCCATATCCCTCTGTACCACAGCAACACCCAGATCCCTCTGTACCACAGTGACACCCAAATCCCGCTGTACCACAGCAACACCCAGATTCCTCTGCACCACAGCGACACCCAGATCCCTCTGTGCCACAGCGACACCCAGTTCCCTCTGTACAGCAGCAATACCCAGATCCCTCTGTACCACAGCGACACCCAGATCCCTCTGTACCACAGTGACACCCAGATCCCTCTGTAACACAGGGACACCCAGATCCCTCTGTACCGCAGCAACACCCATATCCCTCTGTGCCACAGCAACACCCATATCCCTCTGTACCACAGCAACACCCAAATCCCTCTGTACCACAGCAACACCTACATCCCTCTGTACCACAGCAACACTCAGATCCCTCTGTACCGTAGCGACACCCAGATCCCGCTGTACCACAGCAACATCCAGATCCCTCTGTACCACAGCAACACCCAGATCCCTCTGTACCGCAGCAACACCCAGATCCCTCTTTACCGCAGCATAACCCATATCCCTCTGAAACCAAAGCTACACCCAGATACCTCTGTACCACAGCAACGCCCAGATCCCTCTGTACCACAGCAACACCCAGATCCCTCTGTACCGCAGCAACACCCAGATCCTTCTGTACCGCAGCAACACCCAGATCCCTCTGTACCGCTGCAGCACCCAGATCCCTTAGCTACCGCAGCAACACCCAGATCCCTCTGTACCACAGCCACACCCAGATCCCTCTGTACCACAGCGACACTCGGATCCCTCTGTACCGCAGTGACTCCCTGATCCCTCTGTACCACATTAACATCCAGATCCCTCTGTACCGCAGCAACACCCAAATCCCTCTGTACCACAGCAACACCCAGATCCCTCTGTACCACAGCAACACCCAGATCCTTCTGTACCACAGCAACACCCAGGTCCCACTGTCCCACAGCAACACCCAGATCACTCTGTACCACAGCAACATCCAGTTCCCTCTGTACCGCAGCAACACCCAGATCCCTCTGTACCACGGCGAAACCCAGATCCCTCTGTACCACAGCAACACCCAGATCCCTCTGTCCCACAGCAACACCCAGATCACTCTGTACCACAGCAACACCCAGATCCCTCTGTACCATAGCAACACCCAGATCCCTCAGGATCACAGCAACACCCAGATCCTTCTGTACCACAGCGACACCCAGATCCCTCTGTACTACAGCAACACCCAGATCCCTCAGGATCACAGCAACACCCAGATCCCTCTGTACCACAGCGACACCCAGATCCCTCAATATCACAGCAACCCCCAGATCCCTCTGTACTACAGCAACACCCAGGTCCCTCTGTACCGCAGCAACACCCTGACCCTTCTGTACCACAGCAACACCTAGTTCCCTCTGTACCACAGCAACACCCAGATCCCTCTGTACCACAGCAACACCCTGTTCCCACTGTCCCACAGCAACACCCAGATCACTCTGTACCACAGCAACATCCAGATCCCTCTGTACCGCAGCAACACCCAGATCCCTCTGTACCACAGCGACACCCAGATCCCTCTGTACCGCAGCTACACCCAGATCCCTCTGTACCACAGCAACACCCAGATCACTCTGTACCACAGCAACACCCAGATCCCTCTGTACCACAGCAACACCCAGATCCCTCAGGATCACTGCAACACCCAGATCCCTCTGTACCACAGTGACGCCCAGATCCCCCTGTACCACAGCGACACCCAGGTGCCTCTGTACCACAGCAACACCCAGATCCCGCTGTACCACAGTAACACCCAGATCCCGCTGTACCACAGCCACACCCAGATCCATCTGTGCCACCGCAACACCCAGATACCTGTGTACCACAGACACACCCAGATCCCTCTGTACCACAGCGACACTCGGATCCCTCTGTACCGCAGCAACACCCAGATCCCTCTGTACCACATCAACATCCTAATCCCTCTGTACCGCAGCAACACCCAAATCCCTATGTACCACAGCAACACGCAGATCCCTCTGTACCACATCGACATCCTAATCCCTCTGTACCACAGCGACACCCAGATCCCTCTGTACCACAGCAACACGCAGATCCCTCTGTACCACAGCAACACCCAGATCCCTCTGTACCACAGCGACACCCAGATCCCTCAATATCACAGCAACCCCCAGATCCCTCTGTACTACAGCAACACCCAGGTCCCTCTGTACCGCAGCAACACCCTGACCCTTCTGTACCACAGCAACACCTAGTTCCCTCTGTACCACAGCAACACCCAGATCCCTCTGTACCACAGCAACACCCTGTTCCCACTGTCCCACAGCAACACCCAGATCACTCTGTACCACAGCAACATCCAGATCCCTCTGTACCGCAGCAACACCCAGATCCCTCTGTACCACAGCGACACCCAGATCCCTCTGTACCGCAGCTACACCCAGATCCCTCTGTACCACAGCAACACCCAGATCACTCTGTACCACAGCAACACCCAGATCCCTCTGTACCACAGCAACACCCAGATCCCTCAGGATCACTGCAACACCCAGATCCCTCTGTACCACAGTGACGCCCAGATCCCCCTGTACCACAGCGACACCCAGGTGCCTCTGTACCACAGCAACACCCAGATCCCGCTGTACCACAGTAACACCCAGATCCCGCTGTACCACAGCCACACCCAGATCCATCTGTGCCACCGCAACACCCAGATACCTGTGTACCACAGACACACCCAGATCCCTCTGTACCACAGCGACACTCGGATCCCTCTGTACCGCAGCAACACCCAGATCCCTCTGTACCACATCAACATCCTAATCCCTCTGTACCGCAGCAACACCCAAATCCCTATGTACCACAGCAACACGCAGATCCCTCTGTACCACATCGACATCCTAATCCCTCTGTACCACAGCGACACCCAGATCCCTCTGTACCACAGCAACACGCAGATCCCTCTGTACCACAGCAACACCCAGATCCCTCTGTACCACAGCAACAACCAGATCCCTCTGTACCGCAGCAACACCCAGATCCCTCTGTACCACAGCAACACCCAGATCCCACTGTCCCACAGCAACACCCAGATCCCTCTGTATCTCAGCAACACCCAGATCCCTCTGTACCACAGCAACACCCAGATCCCTCTGTACCACAGCAACACCCAGATCCCTCAGTATCACAGCAACACCCAGATCCCTCTGTACCACAGCGACACCCAGATCCCTCTGTACTACAGCAACACCCAGATCCCTCAGGATCACAGCAACACCCAGATCCCTCTGTACCACAGCGACACCCAGGTCCCTCTGTACCACAACAACACCCAGATCCCCCTGTACCACAGCAACACCCAGATCCCTCTGTACCGCAGCAACACCCAGATCCCTCTGTACAGCAGCATAACCGGTATAAGAATTGGCAAGTCATGTTGCAGCTGTATAGAACCTTAGTTAGGCCACACTTGGAGTATGGTGTTTAATTCTGGTCGCCACACTACCAGAAGGATGTGGAGGCTTTAGAGAGGGTGCAGAAGAGATTTACCAGAATGTTGCCTGGTATGGAGGGCATAAGCTATGAGGAGCGATTGAATGAACTTGGTTTGTTCTCACTGGAACGAAGGAGGTTGAGGGGCGACCTGATAGAGGTATACAAAATTATGAGGGGCATAGACAGAGTGGATAGTCAGAGGCTTTTTCCCAGGATAGAGGGGTCAATTACTAGGGGGCATAGGTTTAAGGTGAGAGGGGCAAGGTTTAGAGTAGATGTACGAGGCAAGATTTTTACGCAGAGGGTAGTGGGTGCCTGGAACTCACTACCGGAGGAGGTAGTGGAAGCAGGGACGATAGGGACATTTAAGGGGCATCTTGACAAATATATGAATAGGATGGGAATAGAAGGATATGGACCCAGGAAGTGTAGAAGATTGTAGTTTAGACGGGCAGTATGGTCGGCACGGGCTTGGAGGGCCGAAGGGCCTGTTCCTGTGCTGTACATTTCTTTGTTGTTTGTTGTTTGTTTATCCCTCTGTACCACAGCAACACCCAGATCCCTCTGTCCCACAGCAACACCCAGATCACTCTGTACCACAGCAACACCCAGATCCCTCTGTACCATAGCAACACCCAGATCCCTCAGGATCACAGCAACACCCAGATCCTTCTGTACCACAGCGACACCCAGATCCCTCTGTACTACAGCAACACCCAGATCCCTCAGGATCACAGCAACACCCAGATCCCTCTGTACCACAGCGACACCCAGATCCCTCAATATCACAGCAACCCCCAGATCCCTCTGTACTACAGCAACACCCAGGTCCCTCTGTACCGCAGCAACACCCTGACCCTTCTGTACCACAGCAACACCTAGTTCCCTCTGTACCACAGCAACACCCAGATCCCTCTGTACCACAGCAACACCCTGTTCCCACTGTCCCACAGCAACACCCAGATCACTCTGTACCACAGCAACATCCAGATCCCTCTGTACCGCAGCAACACCCAGATCCCTCTGTACCACAGCGACACCCAGATCCCTCTGTACCGCAGCTACACCCAGATCCCTCTGTACCACAGCAACACCCAGATCACTCTGTACCACAGCAACACCCAGATCCCTCTGTACCACAGCAACACCCAGATCCCTCAGGATCACTGCAACACCCAGATCCCTCTGTACCACAGTGACGCCCAGATCCCCCTGTACCACAGCGACACCCAGGTGCCTCTGTACCACAGCAACACCCAGATCCCGCTGTACCACAGTAACACCCAGATCCCGCTGTACCACAGCCACACCCAGATCCATCTGTGCCACCGCAACACCCAGATACCTGTGTACCACAGACACACCCAGATCCCTCTGTACCACAGCGACACTCGGATCCCTCTGTACCGCAGCAACACCCAGATCCCTCTGTACCACATCAACATCCTAATCCCTCTGTACCGCAGCAACACCCAAATCCCTATGTACCACAGCAACACGCAGATCCCTCTGTACCACATCGACATCCTAATCCCTCTGTACCACAGCGACACCCAGATCACTCTGTACCACAGCAACATCCAGATCCCTCTGTACCGCAGCAACACCCAGGTCCCTCTGTACCACAGCGACACCCAGATCCCTCTGTACTACAGCAACACCCAGGTCCCTCTGTACCGCAGCAACACCCTGACCCTTCTGTACCACAGCAACACCTAGTTCCCTCTGTACCACAGCAACACCCAGATCCCTCTGTACCACAGCAACACCCTGTTCCCACTGTCCCACAGCAACACCCAGATCACTCTGTACCACAGCAACATCCAGATCCCTCTGTACCGCAGCAACACCCAGATCCCTCTGTACCACAGCGACACCCAGATCCCTCTGTACCGCAGCTACACCCAGATCCCTCTGTACCACAGCAACACCCAGATCACTCTGTACCACAGCAACACCCAGATCCCTCTGTACCACAGCAACACCCAGATCCCTCAGGATCACTGCAACACCCAGATCCCTCTGTACCACAGTGACGCCCAGATCCCCCTGTACCACAGCGACACCCAGGTGCCTCTGTACCACAGCAACACCCAGATCCCGCTGTACCACAGTAACACCCAGATCCCGCTGTACCACAGCCACACCCAGATCCATCTGTGCCACCGCAACACCCAGATACCTGTGTACCACAGACACACCCAGATCCCTCTGTACCACAGCGACACTCGGATCCCTCTGTACCGCAGCAACACCCAGATCCCTCTGTACCACATCAACATCCTAATCCCTCTGTACCGCAGCAACACCCAAATCCCTATGTACCACAGCAACACGCAGATCCCTCTGTACCACATCGACATCCTAATCCCTCTGTACCACAGCGACACCCAGATCCCTCTGTACCACAGCAACACGCAGATCCCTCTGTACCACAGCAACACCCAGATCCCTCTGTACCACAGCGACACCCAGATCCCTCAATATCACAGCAACCCCCAGATCCCTCTGTACTACAGCAACACCCAGGTCCCTCTGTACCGCAGCAACACCCTGACCCTTCTGTACCACAGCAACACCTAGTTCCCTCTGTACCACAGCAACACCCAGATCCCTCTGTACCACAGCAACACCCTGTTCCCACTGTCCCACAGCAACACCCAGATCACTCTGTACCACAGCAACATCCAGATCCCTCTGTACCGCAGCAACACCCAGATCCCTCTGTACCACAGCGACACCCAGATCCCTCTGTACCGCAGCTACACCCAGATCCCTCTGTACCACAGCAACACCCAGATCACTCTGTACCACAGCAACACCCAGATCCCTCTGTACCACAGCAACACCCAGATCCCTCAGGATCACTGCAACACCCAGATCCCTCTGTACCACAGTGACGCCCAGATCCCCCTGTACCACAGCGACACCCAGGTGCCTCTGTACCACAGCAACACCCAGATCCCGCTGTACCACAGTAACACCCAGATCCCGCTGTACCACAGCCACACCCAGATCCATCTGTGCCACCGCAACACCCAGATACCTGTGTACCACAGACACACCCAGATCCCTCTGTACCACAGCGACACTCGGATCCCTCTGTACCGCAGCAACACCCAGATCCCTCTGTACCACATCAACATCCTAATCCCTCTGTACCGCAGCAACACCCAAATCCCTATGTACCACAGCAACACGCAGATCCCTCTGTACCACATCGACATCCTAATCCCTCTGTACCACAGCGACACCCAGATCCCTCTGTACCACAGCAACACGCAGATCCCTCTGTACCACAGCAACACCCAGATCCCTCTGTACCACAGCAACAACCAGATCCCTCTGTACCGCAGCAACACCCAGATCCCTCTGTACCACAGCAACACCCAGATCCCACTGTCCCACAGCAACACCCAGATCCCTCTGTATCTCAGCAACACCCAGATCCCTCTGTACCACAGCAACACCCAGATCCCTCTGTACCACAGCAACACCCAGATCCCTCAGTATCACAGCAACACCCAGATCCCTCTGTACCACAGCGACACCCAGATCCCTCTGTACTACAGCAACACCCAGATCCCTCAGGATCACAGCAACACCCAGATCCCTCTGTACCACAGCGACACCCAGGTCCCTCTGTACCACAACAACACCCAGATCCCCCTGTACCACAGCAACACCCAGATCCCTCTGTACCGCAGCAACACCCAGATCCCTCTGTACAGCAGCATAACCGGTATAAGAATTGGCAAGTCATGTTGCAGCTGTATAGAACCTTAGTTAGGCCACACTTGGAGTATGGTGTTTAATTCTGGTCGCCACACTACCAGAAGGATGTGGAGGCTTTAGAGAGGGTGCAGAAGAGATTTACCAGAATGTTGCCTGGTATGGAGGGCATAAGCTATGAGGAGCGATTGAATGAACTTGGTTTGTTCTCACTGGAACGAAGGAGGTTGAGGGGCGACCTGATAGAGGTATACAAAATTATGAGGGGCATAGACAGAGTGGATAGTCAGAGGCTTTTTCCCAGGATAGAGGGGTCAATTACTAGGGGGCATAGGTTTAAGGTGAGAGGGGCAAGGTTTAGAGTAGATGTACGAGGCAAGATTTTTACGCAGAGGGTAGTGGGTGCCTGGAACTCACTACCGGAGGAGGTAGTGGAAGCAGGGACGATAGGGACATTTAAGGGGCATCTTGACAAATATATGAATAGGATGGGAATAGAAGGATATGGACCCAGGAAGTGTAGAAGATTGTAGTTTAGACGGGCAGTATGGTCGGCACGGGCTTGGAGGGCCGAAGGGCCTGTTCCTGTGCTGTACATTTCTTTGTTGTTTGTTGTTTGTTTATCCCTCTGTACCACAGCAACACCCAGATCCCTCTGTCCCACAGCAACACCCAGATCACTCTGTACCACAGCAACACCCAGATCCCTCTGTACCATAGCAACACCCAGATCCCTCAGGATCACAGCAACACCCAGATCCTTCTGTACCACAGCGACACCCAGATCCCTCTGTACTACAGCAACACCCAGATCCCTCAGGATCACAGCAACACCCAGATCCCTCTGTACCACAGCAACAACCAGATCCCTCTGTACCGCAGCAACACCCAGATCCCTCTGTACCACAGCAACACCCAGATCCCACTGTCCCACAGCAACACCCAGATCCCTCTGTATCTCAGCAACACCCAGATCCCTCTGTACCACAGCAACACCCAGATCCCTCTGTACCACAGCAACACCCAGATCCCTCAGTATCACAGCAACACCCAGATCCCTCTGTACCACAGCGACACCCAGATCCCTCTGTACTACAGCAACACCCAGATCCCTCAGGATCACAGCAACACCCAGATCCCTCTGTACCACAGCGACACCCAGGTCCCTCTGTACCACAACAACACCCAGATCCCCCTGTACCACAGCAACACCCAGATCCCTCTGTACCGCAGCAACACCCAGATCCCTCTGTACAGCAGCATAACCGGTATAAGAATTGGCAAGTCATGTTGCAGCTGTATAGAACCTTAGTTAGGCCACACTTGGAGTATGGTGTTTAATTCTGGTCGCCACACTACCAGAAGGATGTGGAGGCTTTAGAGAGGGTGCAGAAGAGATTTACCAGAATGTTGCCTGGTATGGAGGGCATAAGCTATGAGGAGCGATTGAATGAACTTGGTTTGTTCTCACTGGAACGAAGGAGGTTGAGGGGCGACCTGATAGAGGTATACAAAATTATGAGGGGCATAGACAGAGTGGATAGTCAGAGGCTTTTTCCCAGGATAGAGGGGTCAATTACTAGGGGGCATAGGTTTAAGGTGAGAGGGGCAAGGTTTAGAGTAGATGTACGAGGCAAGATTTTTACGCAGAGGGTAGTGGGTGCCTGGAACTCACTACCGGAGGAGGTAGTGGAAGCAGGGACGATAGGGACATTTAAGGGGCATCTTGACAAATATATGAATAGGATGGGAATAGAAGGATATGGACCCAGGAAGTGTAGAAGATTGTAGTTTAGACGGGCAGTATGGTCGGCACGGGCTTGGAGGGCCGAAGGGCCTGTTCCTGTGCTGTACATTTCTTTGTTGTTTGTTGTTTGTTTATCCCTCTGTACCACAGCAACACCCAGATCCCTCTGTCCCACAGCAACACCCAGATCACTCTGTACCACAGCAACACCCAGATCCCTCTGTACCATAGCAACACCCAGATCCCTCAGGATCACAGCAACACCCAGATCCTTCTGTACCACAGCGACACCCAGATCCCTCTGTACTACAGCAACACCCAGATCCCTCAGGATCACAGCAACACCCAGATCCCTCTGTACCACAGCAACAACCAGATCCCTCTGTACCGCAGCAACACCCAGATCCCTCTGTACCACAGCAACACCCAGATCCCACTGTCCCACAGCAACACCCAGATCCCTCTGTATCTCAGCAACACCCAGATCCCTCTGTACCACAGCAACACCCAGATCCCTCTGTACCACAGCAACACCCAGATCCCTCAGTATCACAGCAACACCCAGATCCCTCTGTACCACAGCGACACCCAGATCCCTCTGTACTACAGCAACACCCAGATCCCTCAGGATCACAGCAACACCCAGATCCCTCTGTACCACAGCGACACCCAGGTCCCTCTGTACCACAACAACACCCAGATCCCCCTGTACCACAGCAACACCCAGATCCCTCTGTACCGCAGCAACACCCAGATCCCTCTGTACAGCAGCATAACCGGTATAAGAATTGGCAAGTCATGTTGCAGCTGTATAGAACCTTAGTTAGGCCACACTTGGAGTATGGTGTTTAATTCTGGTCGCCACACTACCAGAAGGATGTGGAGGCTTTAGAGAGGGTGCAGAAGAGATTTACCAGAATGTTGCCTGGTATGGAGGGCATAAGCTATGAGGAGCGATTGAATGAACTTGGTTTGTTCTCACTGGAACGAAGGAGGTTGAGGGGCGACCTGATAGAGGTATACAAAATTATGAGGGGCATAGACAGAGTGGATAGTCAGAGGCTTTTTCCCAGGATAGAGGGGTCAATTACTAGGGGGCATAGGTTTAAGGTGAGAGGGGCAAGGTTTAGAGTAGATGTACGAGGCAAGATTTTTACGCAGAGGGTAGTGGGTGCCTGGAACTCACTACCGGAGGAGGTAGTGGAAGCAGGGACGATAGGGACATTTAAGGGGCATCTTGACAAATATATGAATAGGATGGGAATAGAAGGATATGGACCCAGGAAGTGTAGAAGATTGTAGTTTAGACGGGCAGTATGGTCGGCACGGGCTTGGAGGGCCGAAGGGCCTGTTCCTGTGCTGTACATTTCTTTGTTGTTTGTTGTTTGTTTATCCCTCTGTACCACAGCAACACCCAGATCCCTCTGTCCCACAGCAACACCCAGATCACTCTGTACCACAGCAACACCCAGATCCCTCTGTACCATAGCAACACCCAGATCCCTCAGGATCACAGCAACACCCAGATCCTTCTGTACCACAGCGACACCCAGATCCCTCTGTACTACAGCAACACCCAGATCCCTCAGGATCACAGCAACACCCAGATCCCTCTGTACCACAGCGACACCCAGATCCCTCAATATCACAGCAACCCCCAGATCCCTCTGTACTACAGCAACACCCAGGTCCCTCTGTACCGCAGCAACACCCTGACCCTTCTGTACCACAGCAACACCTAGTTCCCTCTGTACCACAGCAACACCCAGATCCCTCTGTACCACAGCAACACCCTGTTCCCACTGTCCCACAGCAACACCCAGATCACTCTGTACCACAGCAACATCCAGATCCCTCTGTACCGCAGCAACACCCAGATCCCTCTGTACCACAGCGACACCCAGATCCCTCTGTACCGCAGCTACACCCAGATCCCTCTGTACCACAGCAACACCCAGATCACTCTGTACCACAGCAACACCCAGATCCCTCTGTACCACAGCAACACCCAGATCCCTCAGGATCACTGCAACACCCAGATCCCTCTGTACCACAGTGACGCCCAGATCCCCCTGTACCACAGCGACACCCAGGTGCCTCTGTACCACAGCAACACCCAGATCCCGCTGTACCACAGTAACACCCAGATCCCGCTGTACCACAGCCACACCCAGATCCATCTGTGCCACCGCAACACCCAGATACCTGTGTACCACAGACACACCCAGATCCCTCTGTACCACAGCGACACTCGGATCCCTCTGTACCGCAGCAACACCCAGATCCCTCTGTACCACATCAACATCCTAATCCCTCTGTACCGCAGCAACACCCAAATCCCTATGTACCACAGCAACACGCAGATCCCTCTGTACCACATCGACATCCTAATCCCTCTGTACCACAGCGACACCCAGATCCCTCTGTACCACAGCAACACGCAGATCCCTCTGTACCACAGCAACACCCAGATCCCTCTGTACCACAGCAACAACCAGATCCCTCTGTACCGCAGCAACACCCAGATCCCTCTGTACCACAGCAACACCCAGATCCCACTGTCCCACAGCAACACCCAGATCCCTCTGTATCTCAGCAACACCCAGATCCCTCTGTACCACAGCAACACCCAGATCCCTCTGTACCACAGCAACACCCAGATCCCTCAGTATCACAGCAACACCCAGATCCCTCTGTACCACAGCGACACCCAGATCCCTCTGTACTACAGCAACACCCAGATCCCTCAGGATCACAGCAACACCCAGATCCCTCTGTACCACAGCGACACCCAGGTCCCTCTGTACCACAACAACACCCAGATCCCCCTGTACCACAGCAACACCCAGATCCCTCTGTACCGCAGCAACACCCAGATCCCTCTGTACAGCAGCATAACCGGTATAAGAATTGGCAAGTCATGTTGCAGCTGTATAGAACCTTAGTTAGGCCACACTTGGAGTATAGTGTTTAATTCTGGTCGCCACACTACCAGAAGGATGTGGAGGCTTTAGAGAGGGTGCAGAAGAGATTTACCAGAATGTTGCCTGGTATGGAGGGCATAAGCTATGAGGAGCGATTGAATGAACTTGGTTTGTTCTCACTGGAACGAAGGAGGTTGAGGGGCGACCTGATAGAGGTATACAAAATTATGAGGGGCATAGACAGAGTGGATAGTCAGAGGCTTTTTCCCAGGATAGAGGGGTCAATTACTAGGGGGCATAGGTTTAAGGTGAGAGGGGCAAGGTTTAGAGTAGATGTACGAGGCAAGATTTTTACGCAGAGGGTAGTGGGTGCCTGGAACTCACTACCGGAGGAGGTAGTGGAAGCAGGGACGATAGGGACATTTAAGGGGCATCTTGACAAATATATGAATAGGATGGGAATAGAAGGATATGGACCCAGGAAGTGTAGAAGATTGTAGTTTAGACGGGCAGTATGGTCGGCACGGGCTTGGAGGGCCGAAGGGCCTGTTCCTGTGCTGTACATTTCTTTGTTGTTTGTTGTTTGTTTATCCCTCTGTACCACAGCAACACCCAGGTCCCTCTGTACCACAGCGACACCCAGATCCCTCTGTACCGCAGCTACACCCAGATCCCTCTGTACCAAAGCAACACCAAGATCCCTCTGTACCGCAGCAACACACAAATCCCTCTGTACCACAGCAACACCCAGATCCCTCTGTACCACAGCAACACCCAGATCCCTCTGTACCACAGCAACACCCAGATCCTTCTGTACCACAGCAACACCCAGGTCCCACTGTCCCACAGCAACACCCAGATCACTCTGTACCACAGCAACATCCAGTTCCCTCTGTACCGCAGCAACACCCAGATCCCTCTGTACCACAGCGAAACCCAGATCCCTCTGTACCACAGCAACACCCATATCCCTCTGTACCACAGCAACACCCAGATCCTTCTGTACCACAGCAACACCCAGGTCCCACTGTCCCACAGCAACACCCAGATCACTCTGTACCACAGCAACACCCAGATCCCTCTGTACCATAGCAACACCCAGATCCCTCAGGATCACAGCAAAACCCAGATCCTTCTGTACCACAGCGACACCCAGATCCCTCTGTACCACATCAACACCCTGATCCCTCATGATCACAGCAACACCCAGATCCCTCTGTACCACAGCGACACCCAGATCCCTCTGTATCACAGCAACCCCCAGAACCCTCTGTACTACAGCAACACCCAGGTCCCTCTGTACCGCAGCAACACCCAGACCCCTCTGTACCACAGCAACACGTAGATCCCTCTGTACCACAGCAACACCCAGATCCCTCTGTACCACAGCAACACCCTGTTCCCACTGTCCCACAGCAACACCCAGATCACTCTGTACCACAGCAACATCCAGATCCCTCTGTACCGCAGCAACACCCAGATCCCTCTGTACCACAGCGACTCCCAGATCCCTCTGTACCGCAGCTACACCCAGATCCCTCTGTACCACAGCAACACCCAGATCACTCTGTACCACAGCAACACCCACATCCCTCTGTACCGCAGCAACACCCAGATCCCTCTGTACCACAGCAACACCCAGATCACTCTGTACCACAGCAACACCCAGATCCCTCTGTACCACAGCAACACCCAGATCCCTCAGGATCACTGCAACACCCAGATCCCTCTGTACCACAGTGACGCCCAGATACCCCTGTACCACAGCGACACCCAGGTGCCTCTGTACCACAGCAACACCCAGATCCCGCTGTACCACAGCAACACCCAGATCCCGCTGTACCACAGCCACACCCAGATCCATCTGTGCCACCGCAACACCCAGATACCTGTGTACCACAGACACACCCAGATCCCTCTGTACCACAGCGACAATCGGATCCCTCTGTACCGCAGCAACACCCAGATCCCTCTGTACCAAATCAACATCCTAATCCCTCTGTACCGCAGCAACACCCAAATCCCTCTGTACCACAGCAACACGCAGATCCCTCTGTACCACAGCTACACTCAGATCCCTCTGTACAACAGCAACAACCAGATCCCTCTGTACCGCAGCAACACCCAGATCCCTCTGTACCACAGCAACACCCATATCCCTCTGTACCACAGCAACACCCAGATCCTTCTGTACCACAGCAACACCCAGGTCCCACAGTCCCACAGCAACACCCAGATCACTCTGTACCACAGCAACACCCAGATCCCTCTGTATCATAGCAACACCCAGATCCCTCAGGATCACAGCAAAACCCAGATCCTTCTGTACCACAGCGACACCCAGATCCCTCTGTACCACATCAACACCCTGATCCCTCATGATCACAGCAACTCCCAGATCCCTCTGTACCACAGCGACACCCAGATCCCTCTGTATCACAGCAACCCCCAGAACCCTCTGTACTACAGCAACACCCAGGTCCCTCTGTACCGCAGCAACACCCAGACCCCTCTGTACCACAGCAACACGTAGATCCCTCTGTACCACAGCAACACCCAGATCCCTCTGTACCACAGCAACACCCTGTTCCCACTGTCCCACAGCAACACCCAGATCACTCTGTACCACAGCAACATCCAGATCCCTCTGTACCGCAGCAACACCCAGATCCCTCTGTACCACAGCGACTCCCAGATCCCTCTGTAACGCAGCTACACCCAGATCCCTCTGTACCACAGCAACACCCAGATCACTCTGTACCACAGCAACACCCAGATCCCTCTGTACCGCAGCAACACCCAGATCCCTCTGTACCACAGCAACACCCAGATCACTCTGTACCACAGCAACACCCAGATCCCTCTGTACCACAGCAACACCCAGATCCCTCAGGATCACTGCAACACCCAGATCCCTCTGTACCACAGTGACGCCCAGATACCCCTGTACCACAGCGACACCCAGGTGCCTCTGTACCACAGCAACACCCAGATCCCGCTGTACCACAGCAACACCCAGATCCCGCTGTACCACAGCCACACCCAGATCCATCTGTGCCACCGCAACACCCAGATACCTGTGTACCACAGACACACCCAGATCCCTCTGTACCACAGCGACACTCGGATCCCTCTGTACCGCAGCAACACCCAGATCCCTCTGTACCAAATCAACATCCTAATCCCTCTGTACCGCAGCAACACCCAAATCCCTCTGTACCACAGCAACACGCAGATCCCTCTGTACCACAGCAACACCCAGATCCCTCTGTACAACAGCAACAACCAGATCCCTCTGTACCGCAGCAACACCCAGATCCCTCTGTACCACAGCAACACCCAGATCCCACTGTCCCACAGCAACACCCAGATCACTCTGTACCACAGCAACATCCAGATCCCTCTGTGCCGCAGCAACACCCAGATCCCTCTGTACCACAGCAACACCAAGATCCCTCTGTACCGCAGCTACACCCAGATCCCTCTGTATCTCAGCAACACCCAGATCCCTCTGTACCACAGCAACACCCAGATCCCTCTGTACCACAACAACACCCAGATCCCTCAGGATCACAGCAACACCCAGATCCCTCTGTACCACAGCGACACCCAGATCCCTCTGTACTACAGCAACACCCAGATCCCTCAGGATCACAGCAACACCCAGATCCCTCTGTACCACAGCGACACCCAGGTCCCTCTGTACCACAACAACATCCAGATCCCTCTGTACCACAGCAACACCCAGATACCTCTGTACTGCAGCAACACCCAGATCCCTCTGTACCGCAGCATAACCGGTATAAGAATTGGCAAGTCATGTTGCAGCTGTATAGAACCTTAGTTAGGCCACACTTGGAGTATAGTGTTTAATTCTGGTCGCCACACTACCAGAAGGATGTGGAGGCTTTAGAGAGGGTGCAGAAGAGATTTACCAGAATGTTGCCTGGTATGGAGGGCATAAGCTATGAGGAGCGATTGAATAAACTCGGTTTGTTCTCACTGGAACGAAGGAGGTTGAGGGGCGACCTGATCGAGGTATACGAAATTATGAGGGGCATAGACAGAGTGGATTGTCAGAGGCTTTTTCCCAGGGTAGAGGGGTCAATTACTAGGGGGCATAGGTTTAAGGTGAGAGGGGCAAGGTTTAGAGTAGATGTACGAGGCAAGTTTTTTACGCAGAGGGTAGTGGGTGCCTGGAACTCACTACCGGAGGAGGTAGTGGAAGCAGGGACGATAGGGACATTTAAGGGGCATCTTGACAAATATATGAATAGGATGGGAATAGAAGGATATGGACCCAGGAAGTGTAGAAGATTGTAGTTTAGTCGGGCAGTATGGTCGGCACGGGCTTGGAGAGCTGAAGGGCCTGTTCCTGTGCTGTACATTTCTTTGTTGATTGTTGTTTGTTTATCCCTCTGTACCACAGCAACACCCAGATCCATCTGTACCACAGCGACACCCACATCCCTCTGTACCGCAGCTACACCCAGATCCCTCTGTACCAAAGCAACACCAAGATTACTCTGTACCACAGCAACACCCAGATCCCTCCGCACCACAGCATCACCCACGTCCCTCAGGATCACAGTAACACCCAGATCCCTCTGTACCACAGCAACACCCAGATCCCTCTGTACGGCTGCAACACCCAGATCCCTCTGTACCGCAGCAACACTCAGATCCCTCTGCACCGCAGCAACACCCAGATACCTCTGTATCTCAGCAACACCCAGATCCCTCTGTACCACAGCAACACCCAGATCCCTCTGTATCTCAGCAACACCCAGATCCCTCTGTACCACAGCAACACCCAGATCCCTCTGTCCCACAGCAACACCCAGATCCCTCTGTACCACAGCAACACCCAGATCCCTCTGTACCACAGCGACACCTAGATCCCTCTGAATCTCAGCAACACCCAGATCCCTCTGTACCACAGCAGCACCCATATCCCTCTGTACCACAGCAACACCCAGATCCCTCTGTACCACAGCGACACCCAGATCCCTCTGTACCACAGCGACACCCAGATCCCTCTGTATCACAGCAACACCCATATCCCTCTGTACCACTGCGACACCCAGATCCCTCTGTACCACAGCGACACCCAGATCCATCTGTACCACAGCAACACCCAGATCCCTCTGGATCACAGCAATACCCAGATCCCTCTGTACCACAACGCCACCCAGATCCCTCTGTACCACAGCAACACCCAGATCACTCAGGATTACAGCAACAGCCAGATCCCTCTGTACCACAGCGACACCAAGATCCCTCTGTACGACAGCAACACCCAGATCCCTCTGTACCACAGCAACACCCACACCCCCCTGTACCGCAGCAACACCCAGATCCCTCTGTACCACAGCAACAGCCAGATCCCTCAGGATCACAGCAACACCCAGATCCTTCTGTACCACAGCGACACCCAGATCCCTCTGTACCACAGCAACACCCTGATCCCTCAGGATCACAGCAACACCCAGATCCCTCTGTACCACAGCAACATCCAGATCCCTCAGTACCACAGCAACACCCAGATCCTTCTGTACCACAGCGACACCCAGATCCCTATGTACCACAGCAACACCCTGATCCCTCAGGATCACAGCAACACCCAGATCACTCTGTACCACAGCAACACCCAGATCCCTCTGTACCACAGCAACACCCAGATCCTTCTGTACCACAGCGACACCCAGATCCCTCTGTACCACAGCAACACCCTGATCCCTCAGGATCACAGCAACACCCAGATCCCTTTGTACCACAGCGACACCCAGATCCCTCTGTATCACAGCAACCCCCAGATCCCTCTGTACCACAGCAACACCCAGATTCCTCTGTACCGCAGGAAAACCCAGACCCCTCTGTACCACAGCAACACCCAGATCCCTCTGTACCACAGCGACACCCAGATCCCTCTGTACCGCAGCTACACCCAGATCCCTCTGTACCACAGCAACACCCAGATCCCTCTGTACCACAGGAACACCGAGTTCCCTCTGTACCACAGCGACACCCAGATCCCTCTGTATCACAGCAACACCCAGATCCCTCAGTACCACAGCGACACGCTGATCCCTCTGTACCACAGCGACACCCAGATCCCTCTGTATCACAGCAACACCCAGATCCATCTGTGCCACAGCGACACCCAGATCCCTCTGTACCGCAGCGACACCCAGATCCCTCTGTACCACAACGACACCCAGATCCCTCTGTACCACAGCAATACCCAGATCCCTCTGTACCACAGTGACACCGAGATCCCTCTTTACCAAAGTGACAACCAGATGCCTCTGTACCACAGCGACACCCAGATCACTCTGTACCACAGCAACACCAAGATCCCTCTGTACCACAGCTACACCCAGATCCCTCTGTACCACAGCGACACCCAGATCCCTCTGTACCACAGCAACACCCAGATCCCCCAGTACCAGAGCAACACCAACATCCCTCTGTACCGCAGCAACACCCAGATCCCTCTTTACCACAGCAACACCAAGATCCCTCTGTACCACAGCTACACCCAGATACCTCTGTACCGCAACAACATCCAGATCCCTCTGTACCACAGAAACACCCAGATCCCGCTGTACCACAGCCACACCCAGATCCGTCTGTACCACCGCATCACCCAGATCCCTCTATTCCTCAGCAACACCAAGATCCCTCTGTATCACAGCGAAACCCAGATCCCTCTGTACCACAGCAACACCCAGATCCCTCTATTCCTCAGCAACACCAAGATCCCTCTGTACCACAGCGACACACAGATCCCTCTGTACCACATTAACATCCAGATCCCTCTGTACCGCAGCAACACCCAAATCCCTCTGTACCACAGGAACACCCAGATCCCTCTGTACCGCAGCAACACCCAAATCCCTCTGTACCACAGCAACACCCAGATCCCTCTGTACCGCAGCAACACCCAGATCCTTCTGTACCGCTGCAACTCCCAGATCCCTCTGTACCACAGCAACATCCAGTTCCCTCTGTACCGCAGCAACACCCAGATCCCTCTGTACCACAGCGAAACCCAGATTCCTCTGTACCACAGCAACACCCATATCCATCTGTACCACAGCGACACCCAGATCCCTCTGTACCGCAGCTACACCCAGATCCCTCTGTACCACAGCAACACCCAGATCACTCTGTACCACAGCAACACCCAGATCCCTCTGTACCATAGCAACACCCAGATCCCTCAGGATCACAGTAACACCCAGATCCTTCTGTACCACAGCGACACCCAGATCCCTCTGTACCACAGCAACACCCAGATCCCTCAGGATCACAGCAACACCCAGATCCCTCTGTACCACAGCGACACGCAGATCCCTCTGTATCACAGCAACCCCCAGATCCCTCTGTACCACAGCAACACCCAGGCCCCTCTGTACCGCAGCAACACCCAGACCCCTCTGTACCACAGCGACACCTCGATCCCTCTGTACAACAGCAACACCCAGATCCCTCTGTACCACAGCAACACCCAGATCCTTCTGTACCGCAGCAACACCCAGATCCCTCTGTACCTCAGCAACACCCAGTTCCCACTGTCCCACAGCAACACCCAGATCACTCTGTACCACAGCAACATCCAGATCCCTCTGTACCGCAGCAACACCCAGATCCCTCTGTACCACAGCGTCACCCAGATCCCTCTGTACCACAGCAACACCCAGATCACTCTGTACCACAGCAACACCCAGATCCCTCTGTACCACAGCAACACCCAGATCACTCAGGATCACATCAACACCCAGATCCCTCTGTACCACAGTGACGCCCAGATCCCCTGTACCACAGCGACACCCAGGTGCATCTGTACCACAGCAACACCCAGATCCCTCTGTACCACAGCAACACCCAGATCCCGCTGTACCACAGCCACACCCAGATCCATCTGTGCCACCGCAACACCCAGATACCTGTGTACCACAGATACACCTAGATCCCTCTGTACCACAGCGACACCCAGATCCCTCTGTACCACAACGACACCCAGATCCCTCCGTACCACAGCAATACCCAGATCCCTCTGTACCACAGTGACACCGAGATCCCTCTGTACCAAAGTGACAACCAGATGCCTCTGTACCACAGCGACACCCAGATCACTCTGTACCACAGCAACACCAAGATCCCTCTGTACCACAGCTACACCCAGATCCCTCTGTACCACAGCGACACCCAGATCCCTCTGTACCACAGCAACACCCAGATCCCCCAGTACCAGAGCAACACCCAGATCCCTCTGTACCACAGCAACACCCAGATCACTCAGGATCACATCAACACCCAGATCCCTCTGTACCACAGTGACGCCCAGATCCCCTGTACCACAGCGACACCCAGGTGCATCTGTACCACAGCAACACCCAGATCCCTCTGTACCACAGCAACACCCAGATCCCGCTGTACCATAGCCACACCCAGATCCATCTGTGCCACCGCAACACCCAGATACCTGAGTACCACAGATACACCTAGATCCCTCTGTACCACAGCGACACCCAGATCCCTCTGTACCACAACTACACCCAGATCCCTCCGTACCACAGCAATACCCAGATCCCTCTGTACCACAGTGACACCGAGATCCCTCTGTACCAAAGTGACAACCAGATGCCTCTGTACCACAGCGACACCCTGATCACTCTGTACCACAGCAACACCAAGATCCCTCTGTACCACAGCTACACCCAGATCCGTCTGTACCACAGCGACACCCAGATCCCTCTGTACCACAGCAACACCCAGATCCCCCAGTACCAGAGCAACACCCACATCCCTCTGTACCGCAGCAACACCCAGATCCCTCTGTACCACAGCAACACTCAGATCCCTCTGTACCGTAGCGACACCCAGATCCCGCTGTACCACAGCAACATCCAGATCCCTCTGTACCACTGCAACACCCAGATCCCTCTGTACAGCAGCAACACCCAGATCCCTCTGTACCGCAGCATAACCCAGAACCCTCTGAAACCACAGCGACACACAGATCCCTCTGTACCACAGCAACACCCAGATCCCTCTTTACCACAACCACACCCAGATCCCTCTGTACCACAGCGACACTCGGATCCCTCTGTACCGCAGTGACACCCAAATCCCTCTGTACCACAGCAACACACAGACCCCTCTGTACCGCAGCAACATCCAGATCCCTCTTTACCGCAGCAACACCCAGATCCCTCTGTACCGCAGCAACACCCAGATCCCTCTGTACCGCAGCAACACCCAGGTCCCTCTGTACCACAGGAACACCCAGATACCTCTGTACAACAGCAACACCCAGATCCCTCAGAACCACAGCGACACACCGATCCCTCTGTATCACCGCAACAACCAGATCCCTCTGTACCACAGCGACACCCAGATCCCTCTGTACCACAGCGACACCCAGATCCCTCTGTACCACAGCGACACCCAGATCCCTCTGTACCACAGCAACAACCTGATCCCTCTGTACCACACCGACACCCAGATCACTCTGTATCACAGCAACACCCAGATCCCTCTGTACCACAGCAACACCCAGATCCATCAGGATCACAGCAACACCCAGATCCCTCAGTACCACAGCAACACCCAGATCCCTCTGTAACACAGCGACACCCATATCCCTCTGTACCACAGCGACACACAGAATCCTCTGTACCGCAGCAACACCCAGATCCCTCTGTACCACAGCAACACCCATATCCCTCTGTACCACAGAGACACCCAGATCCCTCTGTACCGCAGCTACACCCAGATCCCTCTGTACCACAGCAACACCCAGATCACTCAGTACCACAGCAACACCCAGATCCCTCTGTACCACAGCAACACCCAGATCCCTCAGGATCACAGCAAAACCCAGATCCCTCTGTACAACAGCGACACCCATATCCCTCTGCACCACAGCAACACCCAGATCCCTCAGGATCACAGCAACACCCAGAACCCTTTGTACCACAGCGACACCGAGATCCCTCTGTACCACAGCAACACCCAGATCCCTCAGGATCACAGCAACACCCAGATCTCCCTGTACCACAGCGACACCTAGATCCCTCTGTACCACAGCAAGACCCAGATTCCTCTGTACCGCAGCGACACGCAGATCACTCTGTACCGCAGCGACACCCAGATCCCTCTGTACCGCAGTAACACACATCCCTCTGTACCATAGCAACACCCATATCCCTCTGTACCACAGCTACACCCAGATCCCTCTGTACCGCAGCAACTGCCAGATACCTCTGTACCGCAGTAACACCCACATTCCTCTGTTCCATAGCAAAACCAAGGTCCCTCTGTACCACCGCGACACACATATCCCGCTGTACCATAGCAACACGCATATCCCTCTGTACCACAGCAACACCCAGATCCCTCTGTACCGCAGCAACACCCAGATCCCTCTGTACCAAATCAACTTCCAGTTCCCTCTGTACCGAAGCAACACCCAAATCCCTCTGTGCCGCAGCAACACCCAGATGCCTCTCTACCACAGCAAAACCCACTTCCCTCTGTACATCAGCAACACCCAGATCCCTCTGTACCACAGGGAGACCCAGATTCCTCTGTACCGCAGCGACACCCAGATCCCTCTGTACCGCAGCAACACCCAGAACCCTCTGTATCGCAGCAACTCCCAGATCCCTCTATACCACAGCGACACCCAGATCCCTCTGTACCGCAGCGACACCCAGATCCCTCTGTACAGCAGCAACACCCAGATCCCTCTGTACCGCAGCAAAATCCAGATCCCTCTGTACCGCAGCAACGCCCAGATCCCTCTGTACCGCAGCAACAACCAGATCCCTCTGTACCACAGTGACACCCAGATCCCTCGGTACCACAGCAACACCCAGATCCCTCTGTACCACAGCAACACCCAGATCCCTCTGCACCACAGCAACACCCAGATCCCTCTGTACCACATCAACACCTAGTTCCCGCTGTACCACCGCAACACCCAGATCCCTCTGTACCACAGCAACACCCAGATCCCTCTGTACCACAGCAACACCCAGATCCCTCTGTACCACAGCAACACCCAGATCCCTCTGTACCGCAGCGTCACCCTGATCCCGCTGTACCACAGCAACATCCAGATTCCTCTATACCGCAGCAACACCCAGATCACTCTGTACCACAGCAACACCCAGATCCCTCTGTATCGCAGCTACACCCAGATCCCTCTTTACCGCAGCAACACCCAGATCCCTCTGTACCGCAGCAACACCCAGATCCCTCTGTACCACAGCAACACTCAGATCCCTCTGTGCCGTAGCGACACCCAGATCCCGCTGTACCACAGCAACATCCAGATCCCTCTGTACCACTGCAACACCCAGATCCCTCTGTACAGCAGCAACACCCAGATCCCTCAGTACCGCAGCATAACCCAGAACCCTCTGAAACCACAGCGACACCCAGATCCCTCTGTACCACAGCAACACCCAGATCCCTCTTTACCACAACCACAGTCAGATCCTTCTGTACAGCAGCAACACCCAGATCCCTCTGTACCACAGCAACACACAGATCCCTCTGTACCACAGCAACACCCAGATCCCTCAGTACCGCAGCATAACCCAGAAACCTCTGAAACCACAGCGACACCCAGATCCCTCTGTACCACAGCAACACCCAGATCCCTCTGTACCACAGCAACACCCAGATCACTCAGGATCACATCAACACCCAGATCCCTCTGTACCACAGTGACGCCCAGATCCCCCTGTACCACAGCGACAACCAGGTGCATCTGTACCACAGCAACACCCAGATCCCTCTGTACCACAGCAACACCCAGATCCCGCTGTGCCACACCCAGATCCATCTGTGCCACCGCAACACCCAGATACCTGTGTACCACAGATACACCTAGATCCCTCTGTACCACAGCGACACCCAGATCCCTCTGTACCACAACGACACCCAGATCCCTCCGTACCACAGCAATACCCAAATCCCTCTGTACCACAGTGACACCGAGATCCCTCTGTACCAAAGTGACAACCAGATGCCTCTGTACCACAGCGACACCCAGATCACTCTGTACCACAGCAACACCAAGATCCCTCTGTACCACAGCTACAACCAGATCCCTCTGTACCACAGCGACACCCAGATCCCTCTGTACCACAGCAACACCCAGATCCCCCAGTACCAGAGCAACACCCACATCCCTCTGTAGCGCAGCAACACCCAGATCCCTCTGTACCACAACAACACTCAGATCCCTCTGTACCGTAGCGACATCCAGATCCCTCTGTACCACTGCAACACCCAGATCCCTCTGTACAGCAGCAACACCCAGATCCCTCTGTACCGCAGCATAACCCAGAACCCTCTGAAACCACAGCGACACCCAGATCCCTCTGTACCACAGCAACACCCAAATCCCTCTTTACCACAACCACACCCAGATCCCTCTGTACCACAGCGACACTCGGATCCCTCTGTACCGCAGTGACACCCAAATCCCTCTGTACCACAGCAACACACAGACCCCTCTGTACCACAGCAACATCCAGATCCCTCTTTACCGCAGCAACACCCAGATCCCTCTGTACCGCAGCAACACCCAGATCCCTCTGTACCGCAGCAACACCCAGGTCCCTCTGTACCACAGGAACACCCAGATACCTCTGTACAACAGCAACACCCAGATCCCTCAGAACCACAGCGACACACCGATCCCTCTGTATCACCGCAACAACCAGATCCCTCTGCACCACAGCGACACCCAGATCCCTCTGTACCACAGCGACACCCAGATCCCTCTGTACCACAGCGACACCCAGATCCCTCTGTACCACAGCAACAACCTGTTCCCTCTGTACCACACCGACACCCAGATCACTCTGTATCACAGCAACACCCAGATCCCTCTGTACCACAGCAACACCCAAATCCATCAGGATCACAGCAACACCCAGATCCCTCTGTACCACAGCAACAACCAGATCCCTCTGTAACACAGCGACACCCATATCCCTCTGTACCACAGCGACACACAGAATCCTCTGTACCGCAGCAACACCCAGATCCCTCTGTACCACAGCAACACCCATATCCCTCTGTACCACAGAGACACCCAGATCCCTCTGTACCGCAGCTACACCCAGATCCCTCTGTACCACAGCAACACCCAGATCACTCAGTACCACAGCAACACCCAGATCCCTCTGTACCACAGCAACACCCAGATCCCTCAGGATCACAGCAACACCCAGATCCCTTTGTACCACAGCGACACCGAGATCCCTCTGTACCACAGCAACCCCCAGATCCCTCTGCACCACAGCAACACCCAGATCACTCTGTACCACAGCAACACCCAGATCCCTCTGTACCACAGCAACACCCAGATCCCTCAGGATCACAGCAAAACCCAGATCCCTCTGTACAACAGCGACACCCATATCCCTCTGCACCACAGCAACACCCAGATCCCTCAGGATCACAGCAACACCCAGATCCCTTTGTACCACAGCGACACCGAGATCCCTCTGTACCACAGCAACACCCAGATCCCTCTGTACCGCAGCAACACCCAGATCCCTCAGGATCACAGCAACACCCAGATCTCCCTGTACCACAGCGACACCTAGATCCCTCTGTACCACAGCAAGACCCAGATTCCTCTGTACCGCAGCGACACGCAGATCACTCTGTACCGCAGCGACACCCAGATCCCTCTGTACCGCAGTAACACACATCCCTCTGTACCATAGCAACACCCATATCCCTCTGTACCACAGCTACACCCAGATCCCTCTGTACCGCAGTAACACCCACATCCCACTGTTCCATAGCAAAACCAAGGTCCCTCTGTACCACCGCGACACACATATCCCGCTGTACCATAGCAACACGCATATCCCTCTGTACCACAGCAACACCCAGATCCCTCTGTACCGCAGCAACACCCAGATCCCTCTGTACCAAATCAACTTCCAGTTCCCTCTGTACCGAAGCAACACCCAAATCCCTCTGTGCTGCAGCAACACCCAGATGCCTCTCTACCACAGCAAAACCCACTTCCCTCTGTACATCAGCAACACCCAGATCCCACTGTACCACAGGGAGACCCAGATTCCTCTGTACCGCAGCGACACCCAGATCCCTCTGTACCGCAGCAACACCCAGAACCCTCTGTAACGCAGCAACTCCCAGATCCCTCTATACCACAGCGACACCCAGATCCCTCTGTACCGCAGCGACACCCAGATCCCTCTGTACAGCAGCAACACCCAGATCCCTCTGTACCGCAGCAAAATCCAGATCCCTCTGTACCGCAGCAACGCCCAGATCCCTCTGTACCGTAGCAACAACCAGATCCCTCTGTACCACAGCGACACCCAGATCCCTCTGTACCGCAGTGACACCAATATCCCTCTGTCCCGCAGCAAAACCCAGATCCCTCTGTATCACAGCAACACCCAGATCCCTCGGTACCACAGCAACACCCAGATCCCTCTGTACCACAGCAACACCCAGATCCCTCTGCACCACAGCAACACCCAGATCCCTCTGTACCACATCAACACCTAGTTCCCGCTGTACCACCGCAACACCCAGATCCCTCTGTACCACTGCAACACCCAGATCCCTCTGTACCACAGCAACACCCAGATCCCTCTGTACCACAGCAACACCCAGATCCCTCTGTACCGCAGCGTCACCCTGATCCCGCTGTACCACAGCAACATCCAGATTCCTCTATACCGCAGCAACACCCAGATCACTCTGTACCACAGCAACACCCAGATCCCTCTGTATCGCAGCTACACCCAGATCCCTCTTTACCGCAGCAACACCCAGATCCCTCTGTACCGCAGCAACACCCAGATCCCTCTGTACCACAGCAACACTCAGTTCCCTCTGTACCGTAGCGACACCCAGATCCCGCTGTACCACAGCAACATCCAGATCCCTCTGTACCACTGCAACACCCAGATCCCTCTGTACAGCAGCAACACCCAGATCCCTCAGTACCGCAGCAAAACCCAGAACCCTCTGAAACCACAGCGACACCCAGATCCCTCTGTACCACAGCAACACCCAGATACCTCTTTACCACAACCACAGTCAGATCCCTCTGTACCACAGCGACACTCGGATCCCTCTGTACCGCAGTGACACCCTGATCCCTCTGTACCAAATCAACATCCAGATCCCTCTGTACCGCAGCAACACCCAAATCCCTCTGTACCACAGCAACACACAGATCCCTCTGTACCACAGCAACATCCAGATCCCTCTTTACCGCAGCAACACCCAGATCCCTCTGTACCGCAGCAACACCCAGATCCCTCTGTACCACAGCAACACTCAGATCCCTCTGTACCGTAGCGACACCCAGATCCCGCTGTACCACAGCAACATCCAGATCCCTCTGTACCACTGCAACACCCAGATCCCTCTGTACAGCAGCATCACCCAGATCCCTCTGTACCGCAGCATAACCCAGATCCCTCTGAAAGCACAGCGACACCAATATCCCTCTGTACCGCAGCAAAACCCAGATCCCTCTGTATCACAGCATCACCCAGATCCCTCGGTACCACAGCGACACCCAGATCCCGCTGTACGACAGCAACATCCAGATCCCTCTATACCGCAACAACACCCAGATCACTCTGTACCACAGCAACACCCAGATCCCTCTGTACCGCAGCAACACCCAGATCCCTCTGTACCGCAGCAACACCCAGATCCCTCTGTACCACAGCAACACTCAGAATCCTCTGTACCATAGCGACACCCAGATCCCGATGTACCACAGCAACATCCAGATGCCTCTGTACCACAGCAACACCCAGATCTCTCTGTACCGCAGCAACACACAGATCCCTCTGTACCGCAGCATAACCCTGATGCCTCTGAAACCACAGCGACACCCAGATCCCTCTGTACCACAGCAACACCCAGATCCCTCTGTACCACAGCAACACTCAGATGCCTCTGTACCGTAGCGACACCCAGATCCCGCTGTACCACAGCAACACCCAAATCCCTCTGTACCGCAGCAACACCCTGAACCCTCTGTACCGCAGCAACTCCCAGATCCCTCTATACCACAGCGACACGCAGATCCCTCTGTACCGCAGCAACACCCTGAACCCTCTGTACCGCAGCAACTCCCAGATCCCTCTATTCCACAGCGACACCCAGATCCCTCTGTACCGCAGCGACACCCTGATCCCTCTGTACAGCAGCAACACCCAGATCCCTCTGTACCGCAGCAAAATCCAGATCCCTCTGTACCGCAGCAACACCCAGATCCCTCTGTACCGCAGCAACAACCAGATCCCTCTGTACCACAGCAACATCCAGATTCCTCTATACCGCAGCAACACCCAGATCCCTCTGTACCACAGCAACACCCAGATCCCTCTGTATCGCAGCTACACCCAGATCCCTCTTTACCGCAGCAACAGCCAGATCCCTCTGTACCACAGCAACACCCAGATCCCTCTGTACCGCAGCAGCACCCAGATTCCTCTGTACCACAGCAACACTCAGATCCCTCTGTACCGTAGCGACACCCAGATCCCGCTGTACCACAGCAACATCCAGATCCCTCTGTACCACTGCAACACCCAGATCCCTCTGTACAGCAGCAACACCCAGATCCCTCTGTACCGCAGCATAACCCAGAACCCTCTGAAACCACAGCGACACCCAGATCCCTCTGAACCACAGCAACACCCAGATCCCTCTTTACCACAACCACACCCAGATCCCTCTGTACCACAGCGACACTCGGATCCCTCCTTACCGCAGTGACACCCTGATCCCTCTGTACCAAATCAACATCCAGATCCCTCTGTACCGCAGCAACACCCAAATCCCTCTGTGCCGCAGCAACACCCAGATGCCTCTCTACCACAGCAAAACCCACTTCCCTCTGTACATCAGCAACACCCAGATCCCTCTGTACCACAGGGAGACCCAGATTCCTCTGTACCGCAGCGACAACCAGATCCCTCTGTACCGCAGCAACACTCAGAACCCTCTGTACCGCAGCGACACCCAGATCCCTCTGTACAGCAGCAACACCCAGATCCCTCTGTACCGCAGCAAAATCCAGATCCCTCTGTACCGCAGCAACGCCCAGATCCCTCTGTACCGCAGCAACAACCAGATCCCTCTGTACCGCAGCAACACCCAGATCCCTCTGTACCACAGCAACACTCAGAATCCTCTGTACCACAGCAACATCCAGATGCCTCTGTACCACAGCAACACCCAGATCCCTCTGTACCGCAGCAACACACAGATCCCTCTGTACCGCAGCATAACCCTGATGCCTCTGAAACCACAGCGACACCCAGATCCCTCTGTACCACAGCAACACTCAGATGCCTCTGTACCGTAGCGACACCCAGATCCCGCTGTACCACAGCAACACCCAAATCCCTCTGTACCGCAGCAACACCCAGAACCCTCTGTACCGCAGCAACTCCCAGATCCCTCTATACCACAGCGACACCCAGATCCCTCTGTACCGCAGCGACACCCTGATCCCTCTGTACAGCAGCAACACCCAGATCCCTCTGTACCGCAGCAAAATCCAGATCCCTCTGTACCGCAGCAACACCCAGATCCCTCTGTACCGCAGCAACAACCAGATCCCTCTGTCCCACAGCAACACCCTGATCCCTCTGTACAGCAGCAACACCCAGATCCCTCTGTACCGCAGCAAAATCCAGATCCCTCTGTACCGCAGCAACACCCAGAACCCTCTGTACCGCAGCAACTCCCAGATCCCTCTATACCACAGCGACACCCAGATCCCTCTGTACCGCAGCGACACCCTGATCCCTCTGTACAGCAGCAACACCCAGATCCCTCTGTACCGCAGCAAAATCCAGATCCCTCTGTACCGCAGCAACACCCAGATCCCTCTGTACCGCAGCAACACCCAGATCCCTCTGTACCACAGCAACACACAGATCCCTCTGTACCACAGCAACATCCAGATCCCTCTTTACCGCAGCAACACCCAGATCA
Source organism: Scyliorhinus torazame (assembly GCF_047496885.1). Classification (NCBI taxonomy): domain Eukaryota; kingdom Metazoa; phylum Chordata; class Chondrichthyes; order Carcharhiniformes; family Scyliorhinidae; genus Scyliorhinus; species Scyliorhinus torazame. The sequence goes on along the minus strand of NC_092725.1, from coordinate 29,428,922 downwards.
CTCTGTACCGCAGCAACACCCAGATCCCTCTGTACCACAGCAACACTCAGATCCCTCTGTACCGTAGCGACACCCAGATCCCGCTGTACCACAGCAACATCCAGTTCCCTCTGTACCACTGCAACACCCAGATCCCTCTGTACAGCAGCAACACCCAGATCCCTCTGTACCGCAGCATAACCCAGATCCCTCTGAAACCACAGTGACACCAATATCCCTCTGTACCGCAGCAAAACCCAGATCCCTCTGTATCACAGCAACACCCAGATCCCTCGGTACCACAGCGACACCCAGATCCCGCTGTACGACAGCAACATCCAGATCCCTCTATACCGCAGCAACACCCAGATCACTCTGTACCACAGCAACACCCAGATCCCTCTGTACCGCAGCAACACCCAGATCCCTCTGTACCGCCGCGACACACAGATCCCGCTGTACCATAGCAACACGCATATCCCTCTGTACCACAGCAACACCCAGATCCCTCTGTACCGCAGCAACACCCAGATCCCTCTGTACCAAATCAACTTCCAGTTCCCTCTGTACCGAAGCAACACCCAAATCCCTCTGTGCCGCAGCAACACCCAGATGCCTCTCTACCACAGCAAAACCCACTTCCCTCTGTACATCAGCAACACCCAGATCCCTCTGTACCACAGGGAGACCCAGATTCCTCTGTACCGCAGCGACAACCAGATCCCTCTGTACCGCAGCAACACCCAGAACCCTCTGTACCGCAGCGACACCCAGATCCCTCTGTACAGCAGCAACACCCAGATCCCTCTGTACCGCAGCAAAATCCAGATCCCTCTGTACCGCAGCAACGCCCAGATCCCTCTGTACCGCAGCAACAACCAGATCCCTCTGTACCACAGCGACACCCAGATCCCTCTGTACCGCAGTGACACCAATATCCCTCTGTACCGCAGCAAAACCCAGATCCCTCTGTATCACAGCAACACCCAGATCCCTCGGTACCACAGCAACACCCAGATCCCTCTGTACCACAGCAACACACAGATCCCTCTGCACCACAGCAACACCTAGGTCCCACTGTACCACCGCAACACCCAGATCCCTCTGTACCACAGCAACACCCAGATCCCTCTGTACCACATCAACACCTAGTTCCCGCTGTACCACCGCAACACCCAGATCCCCCTGTACCACAGCAACACCCAGATCCCTCTTTACCACAGCAACACCCAGATCCCTCTGTACCGCAGCGTCACCCTGATCCCGCTGTACCACAGCAACATCCAGATTCCTCTATACCGCAGCAACACCCAGATCACTCTGTACCACAGCAACACCCAGATCCCTCTGTATCGCAGCTACACCCAGATCCCTCTTTACCGCAGCAACACTCAGATCCCTCTGTACCACAGCAACACTCAGATCCCTCTGTACCGTAGCGACACCCAGATCCCGCTGTACCACAGCAACATCCAGATCCCTCTGTACCACTGCAACACCCAGATCCCTCTGTACAGCAGCAACACCCAGATCCCTCTGTACCGCAGCATAACCCAGAACCCTCTGAAACCACAGCGACACCCAGATCCCTCTGTACCACAGCAACACCCAGATCCCTCTTTACCACAACCACACCCAGATCCCTCTGTACCACAGCGACACTCGGATCCCTCTGTACCGCAGTGACACCCAAATCCCTCTGTAAAACAGCAACACACAGATCCCTCTGTACCACAGCAACATCCAGATCCCCCTTTACCGCAGCAACACCCAGATCCCTCTGTACCGCAGCAACACCCAGATCCCTCTGAACCGCAGCAACACCCAGATCCCTCTGTACCACAGCAACACTCAGATCCCTCTGTACCGTAGCGACACCCAGATCCCGCTGTACCACAGCAACATCCAGATCCCTCTGTACCACTGCAACACCCAGATCCCTCTGTACAGCAGCAACACCCAGATCCCCCTGTACCGCAGCATAACCCAGATCCCTCTGAAACCACAGCGACACCAATATCCCTCTGCACCACAGCAAAACCCAGATCCCTCTGTATCACAGCAACACCCAGATCCCTCGGTACCACAGCGACACCCAGATTCCCCTGTACGACAGCTACACCCAGGTCCCTCTGTACCACAACAACACTCAGATGCCTCCGTACCGTAGCGACACCCAGATCCCGCTGTACCACAGCAACACCCAAATCCCTCTGTACCGCAGCAACACCCAGAACCCTCTGTACCGCAGCAAATCCCAGATCCCTCTATTCCACAGCGACACCCAGATCCCTCTGTACCGCAGCGACACCCTGATCCCTCTGTACAGCAGCAACACCCAGATCCCTCTGTACCGCAGCAAAATCCAGATCCCTCTGTACCGCAGCAACGCCCAGATCCCTCTGTACCGCAGCAACAACCGGATCCCTCTGTACCACAGCGACACCCAGATCCCTCTGTACCGCAGTGACACCAATATCCCTCTGTACCGCAGCATAACCCAGATCCCTCTGTATCACAGCAACACCCAGATCCCTCGGTACCACAGCAACACCCAGATCCCTCTGTACCGCAGTGACACCCAGATCATTCTGTACCACAGCAACACCCAGATCCCTCTGTACCGCAGCTACACCCAGATCCCTCTTTACCGCAGCAACACCCAGATCCCTCTCTACCGCAGCAACACCCAGACCCCTCTGTACCACAGCAACACTCAGAATCCTCTGTACCATAGCGACACCCAGATCCCGATGTACCACAGCAACATCCAGATGCCTCTCTACCACAGCAACACCCAGATCCCTCTGTACCGCAGCAACACACAGATCCCTCTGTACCGCAGCATAACCCTGATGCCTCTGAAACCACAGCGACACCCAGATCCCTCTGTACCACAGCAACACCCAGATCCCTCTGTACCACAGCCACACCCAGATCCCTCTGTACCGCAGCAACACCCAGATCCCTCTGTACCAAATCAACTTCCAGTTCCCTCTGTACCGAAGCAACACCCAAATCCCTCTGTGCCGCAGCAACACCCAGATGCCTCTCTACCACAGCAAAACCCACTTCCCTCTGTACATCAGCAACACCCAGATCCCTCTGTACCACAGGGAGACCCAGATTCCTCTGTACCGCAGCGACAACCAGATCCCTCTGTACCGCAGCAACACCCAGAACCCTCTGTACCGCAGCGACACCCAGATCCCTCTGTACAGCAGCAAAACCCAGATCCCTCTGTACCGCAGCAAAATCCAGATCCCTCTGCACCGCAGCAACGCCCAGATCCCTCTGTACCGCAGCAACAACCAGATCCCTCTGTCCCTCAGCGACACCCAGATCCCTCTGTACCGCAGTGACACCAATATCCCTCTGTACCGCAGCAAAACCCAGATCCCTCTGTATCACAGCAACACCCAGATCCCTCGGTACCACAGCAACACCCAGATCCCTCTGTACCACAGCAACACACAGATCCCTCTGCACCACAACAACACCTAGGTCCCACTGTACCACCGCAACACCCAGATCCCTCTGTACCACAGCAACACCCAGATCCCTCTGTACCACATCAACACCTAGTTCCCGCTGTACCACCGCAACACCCAGATCCCTCTGTACCACAGCAACACCCAGATCCCTCTGTACCACAGCAACACCCAGATCCCTCTGTACCACAGCAACACCCAGATCCCTCTGTACCGCAGCGTCACCCTGATCCCGCTGTACCACAGCAACATCCAGATTCCTCTATACCGCAGCAACACCCAGATCACTCTGTACCACAGCAACACCCAGATCCCTCTGTATCGCAGCTACACCCAGATCCCTCTTTACCGCAGCAACACTCAGATCCCTCTGTACCGCAGCAACACCCAGATCCCTCTGTACCACAGCAACACTCAGATCCCTCTGTACCGTAGCGACACCCAGATCCCGCTGTACCACAGCAACATCCAGATCCCTCTGTACCACTGCAACACCCAGATCCCTCTGTACAGCAGCAACACCCAGATCCCTCTGTACCGCAGCATAACCCAGAACCCTCTGAAACCACAGCGACACCCAGATCCCTCTGTACCGCAGCAACACCCAGAACCCTCTGTACCGCAGCGACACCCAGATCCCTCTGTACAGCAGCAACACCCAGATCCCTCTGTACCGCAGCAAAATCCAGATCCCTCTGTACCGCAGCAACGCCCAGATCCCTCTGTACCGCAGCAACAACCAGATCCCTCTGTACCACAGCGACACCCAGATCCCTCTGTACCGCAGTGACACCAATATCCCTCTGTACCGCAGCAAAACCCAGATCCCTCTGTATCACAGCAACACCCAGATCCCTCGGTACCACAGCAACACCCAGATCCCTCTGTACCACAGCAACACACAGATCCCTCTGCACCACAGCAACACCTAGGTCCCACTGTACCACCGCAACACCCAGATCCCTCTGTACCACAGCAACACCCAGATCCCTCTGTACCACATCAACACCTAGTTCCCGCTGTACCACCGCAACACCCAGATCCCTCTGTACCACAGCAACACCCAGATCCCTCTGTACCACAGCAACACCCAGATCCCTCTGTACCACAGCAACACCCAGATCCCTCTGTACCGCAGCGTCACCCTGATCCCGCTGTACCACAGCAACATCCAGATTCCTCTATACCGCAGCAACACCCAGATCACTCTGTACCACAGCAACACCCAGATCCCTCTGTATCGCAGCTACACCCAGATCCCTCTTTACCGCAGCAACACTCAGATCCCTCTGTACCGCAGCAACACCCAGATTCCTCTGTACCACAGCAACACTCAGATCCCTCTGTACCGTAGCGACACCCAGATCCCGCTGTACCACAGCAACATCCAGATCCCTCTGTACCACTGCAACACCCAGATCCCTCTGTACAGCAGCAACACCCAGATCCCTCTGTACCGCAGCAGAACCCAGAACCCTCTGAAACCACAGCGACACCCAGATCCCTCTGTACCACAGCAACACCCAGATCCCTCTTTACCACAACCACACCCAGATCCCGATGTACCACAGCAACATCCAGATGCCTCTCTACCACAGCAACACCCAGATCCCTCTGTACCGCAGCAACACACAGATCCCTCTGTACCGCAGCATAACCCTGATGCCTCTGAAACCACAGCGACACCCAGATCCCTCTGTACCACAGCAACACCCAGATCCCTCTGTACCACAGCCACACCCAGATCCCTCTGTACCGCAGCAACACCCAGATCCCTCTGTACCAAATCAACTTCCAGTTCCCTCTGTACCGAAGCAACACCCAAATCCCTCTGTGCCGCAGCAACACCCAGATGCCTCTCTACCACAGCAAAACCCACTTCCCTCTGTACATCAGCAACACCCAGATCCCTCTGTACCACAGGGAGACCCAGATTCCTCTGTACCGCAGCGACAACCAGATCCCTCTGTACCGCAGCAACACCCAGAACCCTCTGTACCGCAGCGACACCCAGATCCCTCTGTACAGCAGCAAAACCCAGATCCCTCTGTACCGCAGCAAAATCCAGATCCCTCTGCACCGCAGCAACGCCCAGATCCCTCTGTACCGCAGCAACAACCAGATCCCTCTGTCCCTCAGCGACACCCAGATCCCTCTGTACCGCAGTGACACCAATATCCCTCTGTACCGCAGCAAAACCCAGATCCCTCTGTATCACAGCAACACCCAGATCCCTCGGTACCACAGCAACACCCAGATCCCTCTGTACCACAGCAACACACAGATCCCTCTGCACCACAACAACACCTAGGTCCCACTGTACCACCGCAACACCCAGATCCCTCTGTACCACAGCAACACCCAGATCCCTCTGTACCACATCAACACCTAGTTCCCGCTGTACCACCGCAACACCCAGATCCCTCTGTACCACAGCAACACCCAGATCCCTCTGTACCACAGCAACACCCAGATCCCTCTGTACCACAGCAACACCCAGATCCCTCTGTACCGCAGCGTCACCCTGATCCCGCTGTACCACAGCAACATCCAGATTCCTCTATACCGCAGCAACACCCAGATCACTCTGTACCACAGCAACACCCAGATCCCTCTGTATCGCAGCTACACCCAGATCCCTCTTTACCGCAGCAACACTCAGATCCCTCTGTACCGCAGCAACACCCAGATCCCTCTGTACCACAGCAACACTCAGATCCCTCTGTACCGTAGCGACACCCAGATCCCGCTGTACCACAGCAACATCCAGATCCCTCTGTACCACTGCAACACCCAGATCCCTCTGTACAGCAGCAACACCCAGATCCCTCTGTACCGCAGCATAACCCAGAACCCTCTGAAACCACAGCGACACCCAGATCCCTCTGTACCGCAGCAACACCCAGAACCCTCTGTACCGCAGCGACACCCAGATCCCTCTGTACAGCAGCAACACCCAGATCCCTCTGTACCGCAGCAAAATCCAGATCCCTCTGTACCGCAGCAACGCCCAGATCCCTCTGTACCGCAGCAACAACCAGATCCCTCTGTACCACAGCGACACCCAGATCCCTCTGTACCGCAGTGACACCAATATCCCTCTGTACCGCAGCAAAACCCAGATCCCTCTGTATCACAGCAACACCCAGATCCCTCGGTACCACAGCAACACCCAGATCCCTCTGTACCACAGCAACACACAGATCCCTCTGCACCACAGCAACACCTAGGTCCCACTGTACCACCGCAACACCCAGATCCCTCTGTACCACAGCAACACCCAGATCCCTCTGTACCACATCAACACCTAGTTCCCGCTGTACCACCGCAACACCCAGATCCCTCTGTACCACAGCAACACCCAGATCCCTCTGTACCACAGCAACACCCAGATCCCTCTGTACCACAGCAACACCCAGATCCCTCTGTACCGCAGCGTCACCCTGATCCCGCTGTACCACAGCAACATCCAGATTCCTCTATACCGCAGCAACACCCAGATCACTCTGTACCACAGCAACACCCAGATCCCTCTGTATCGCAGCTACACCCAGATCCCTCTTTACCGCAGCAACACTCAGATCCCTCTGTACCGCAGCAACACCCAGATTCCTCTGTACCACAGCAACACTCAGATCCCTCTGTACCGTAGCGACACCCAGATCCCGCTGTACCACAGCAACATCCAGATCCCTCTGTACCACTGCAACACCCAGATCCCTCTGTACAGCAGCAACACCCAGATCCCTCTGTACCGCAGCAGAACCCAGAACCCTCTGAAACCACAGCGACACCCAGATCCCTCTGTACCACAGCAACACCCAGATCCCTCTTTACCACAACCACACCCAGATCCCTCTGTACCACAGCGACACTCGGATCCCTCTGTACCGCAGTGACACCCTAATCCCTCTGTAAAACAGCAACACACAGATCCCTCTGTACCACAGCAACATCCAGATCCCCCTTTACCGCAGCAACACCCAGATCCCTCTGTACCGCAGCAACACCCAGATCCCTCTGAACCGCAGCAACACCCAGATCCCTCTGTACCACAGCAACACTCAGATCCCTCTGTACCGTAGCGACACCCAGATCCCGCTGTACCACAGCAACATCCAGATCCCTCTGTACCACTGCAACACCCAGATCCCTCTGTACAGCAGCAACATCCAGATCCCTCTGTACCGCAGCATAACCCAGATCCCTCTGAAACCACAGCGACACCAACATCCCTCTGCACCACAGCAAAACCCAGATCCCTCTGTATCACAGCAACACCCAGATCCCTCGGTACCACAGCGACACCCAGATCCCGCTGTACGACAGCAACACCCAGATCCCTCTTACCCACAGCAACACTCAGATGCCTCTGTACCGTAGCGACACCCAGATCCCGCTGTACCACAGCAACACCCAAATCCCTCTGTACCGCAGCAACACCCAGAACCCTCTGTACCGCAGCAAATCCCAGATCCCTCTATACCACAGCGACACCCAGATCCCTCTGTACCGCAGCGACACCCTGATCCCTCTGTACAGCAGCAACACCCAGATCCCTCTGTACCGCAGCAAAATCCAGATCCCTCTGTACCGCAGCAACGCCCAGATCCCTCTGTACCGCAGCAACAACCAGATCCCTCTGTACCACAGCGACACCCACATCCCTCTGTACCGCAGTGACACCAATATCCCTCTGTACCGCAGCATAACCCAGATCCCTCTGTATCACAGCAACACCCAGATCCCTCGGTACCACAGCAACACCCAGATCCCGCTGTACGACAGCAACATCCAGATCCCTCTATACCGCAGCAACACCCAGATCATTCTGTACCACAGCAACACCCAGATCCCTCTGTACCGCAGCTACACCCAGATCCCTCTTTACCGCAGCAACACCCAGATCCCTCTCTACCGCAGCAACACCCAGACCCCTCTGTACCACAGCAACACTCAGAATCCTCTGTACCATAGCGACACCCAGATCCCGATGTACCACAGCAACATCCAGATGCCTCTCTACCACAGCAACACCCAGATCCCTCTGTACCGCAGCAACACACAGATCCCTCTGTACCGCAGCAACACCCAGATCCCTCTGTACCACAGCCACACCCAGATCCCTCTGTACCACAGCAACACCCAGATCCCTCTGTACCACAGCAACACCCAGATCCCTCTGTACCACAGCCACACCCAGATCCCTCTGTACCACAGCAACACCCAGATCCCTCTGTACCGCAGTGACACCCAGATCCCTCTGTACCGCAGCAACACCCAGATCCCTCTGTACCACAGCAGCACCCAAATCCCTCTGTACCACAGCAACACCCAGATCCCTCTGTACCACAGCAACACCCAGATCCCTCTGTACCACAGCAACACCCAGATCCCTCTGTACCGCAGCAACACCCAGATCCCTCTCTACCACAGCAAAACCCACATCCCTCTGTAACGCAGCAACAACCAGATCCCTCTGTACCACAGCAACACCCAAATCCCTCTGTACCACAGCAACACCCAGATCCCTCTGTATCACAGAAACACCCAGATCCCTCTGTACCATAGCGACACCCAGATCCCTCTGTATCACCGCAACACCCAGATCCCTCTGTACCAAAGCGACGCCCAGATCCCTCTGTACCACAGCGACACCCAGATCGCTCTGTACTACAGCGACTCCCAGATCCCTCTGTACCACAGCAACACCCAGATCACTCTGTACCACAGCAACACCCAGATCCCTCTGTACCACAGCAACACCCAGATCCCTCTGTACCACCGAACACCCAGATCCCTCTCTACCGCAGCAACATCCAGATCCCTCTGTACCACTGCAACACCCAGATCCCTCTGTACAGCAGCAACACCCAGATCCCTCTGTACCGCAGCATAACCCAGATCCCTCTGAAACCACAGCGACACCAATATCACTCTGCACCACAGCAAAACCCAGATCCCTCTGTATCAAGTCAACACCCAGATCCCTCGGTACCACAGCGACACCCAGATCCCGCTGTACGACAGCAACACCCAGATCCCTCTGTACCACAGCAACACTCAGATGCCTCTGTACCGTAGCGACACCCAGATCCCGCTGTACCACAGCAACACCCAAATCCCTCTGTACCGCAGCAACACCCAGAACCCTCTGTACCGCAGCAAATTCCAGATCCCTCTATACCACAGCGACACCCAGATCCCTCTGTACCGCAGCGACACCCTGATCCCTCTGTACCGCAGCAAAATCCAGATCCCTCTGTACCGCAGCAACGCCCAGATCCCTCTGTACCGCAGCAACAACCAGATCCCTCTGTACCACAGCGACACCCAGATCCCTCTGTACCGCAGTGACACCAATATCCCTCTGTACCGCAGCATAACCCAGATCCCTCTGTATCACAGCAACACCCAGATCCCTCGGTACCACAGCAACACCCAGATCCCGCTGTACGACAGCAACACCCAGATCCCTCTGTACCGCAGCAAAATCCAGATCCCTCTGTACCGCAGCAACGCCCAGATCCCTCTGTACCGCAGCAACAACCAGATCCCTCTGTACCACAGCGACACCCAGATCCCTCTGTACCGCAGTGACACCAATATCCCTCTGTACCGCAGCATAACCCAGATCCCTCTGTATCACAGCAACACCCAGATCCCTCGGTACCACAGCAACACCCAGATCCCGCTGTACGACAGCAACACCCAGATCCCTCTGTACCGCAGCAAAATCCAGATCCCTCTGTACCGCAGCAACGCCCAGATCCCTCTGTACCGCAGCAACAACCAGATCCCTCTGTACCACAGCGACACCCACATCCCTCTGTACCGCAGTGACACCAATATCCCTCTGTACCACAGCATAACCCAGATCCCTCTGTATCACAGCAACACCCAGATCCCTCGGTACCACAGCAACACCCAGATCCCGCTGTACGACAGCAACATCCAGATCCCTCTATACCGCAGCAACACCCAGATCATTCTGTACCACAGCAACACCCAGATCCCTCTGTACCGCAGCTACACCCAGATCCCTCTTTACCGCAGCAACACCCAGATCCCTCTCTACCGCAGCAACACCCAGACCCCTCTGTACCACAGCAACACTCAGAATCCTCTGTACCATAGCGACACCCAGATCCCGATGTACCACAGCAACATCCAGATGCCTCTCTACCACAGCAACACCCAGATCCCTCTGTACCGCAGCAACACACAGATCCCTCTGTACCGCAGCATAACCCTGATGCCTCTGAAACCACAGCGACACCCAGATCCCTCTGTACCACAGCAACACCCAGATCCCTCTGTACCACAGCCACACCCAGATCCCTCTGTACCACAGCAACACCCAGATCCCTCTGTACCGCAGTGACACCCAGATCCCTCTGTACCGCAGCAACACCCAGATCCCTCTGTACCACAGCAGCACCCAAATCCCTCTGTACCACAGCAACACCCAGATCCCTCTGTACCACAGCAACACCCAGATCCCTCTGTACCACAGCAACACCCAGATCCCTCTGTACCGCAGCAACACCCAGATCCCTCTCTACCACAGCAAAACCCACATCCCTCTGTAACGCAGCAACAACCAGATCCCTCTGTACCACAGCAACACCCAAATCCCTCTGTACCACAGCAACACCCAGATCCCTCTGTATCACAGAAACACCCAGATCCCTCTGTACCATAGCGACACCCAGATCCCTCTGTATCACCGCAACACCCAGATCCCTCTGTACCAAAGCGACGCCCAGATCCCTCTGTACCACAGCGACACCCAGATCGCTCTGTACTACAGCGACTCCCAGATCCCTCTGTACCACAGCAACACCCAGATCACTCTGTACCACAGCAACACCCAGATCCCTCTGTACCACAGCAACACCCAGATCCCTCTGTACCACCGAACACCCAGATCCCTCTCTACCGCAGCAACATCCAGATCCCTCTGTACCACTGCAACACCCAGATCCCTCTGTACAGCAGCAACACCCAGATCCCTCTGTACCGCAGCATAACCCAGATCCCTCTGAAACCACAGCGACACCAATATCACTCTGCACCACAGCAAAACCCAGATCCCTCTGTATCAAGTCAACACCCAGATCCCTCGGTACCACAGCGACACCCAGATCCCGCTGTACGACAGCAACACCCAGATCCCTCTGTACCACAGCAACACTCAGATGCCTCTGTACCGTAGCGACACCCAGATCCCGCTGTACCACAGCAACACCCAAATCCCTCTGTACCGCAGCAACACCCAGAACCCTCTGTACCGCAGCAAATCCCAGATCCCTCTATACCACAGCGACACCCAGATCCCTCTGTACCGCAGCGACACCCTGATCCCTCTGTACCGCAGCAAAATCCAGATCCCTCTGTACCGCAGCAACGCCCAGATCCCTCTGTACCGCAGCAACAACCAGATCCCTCTGTACCACAGCGACACCCAGATCCCTCTGTACCGCAGTGACACCAATATCCCTCTGTACCGCAGCATAACCCAGATCCCTCTGTATCACAGCAACACCCAGATCCCTCGGTACCACAGCAACACCCAGATCCCGCTGTACGACAGCAACACCCAGATCCCTCTGTACCGCAGCAAAATCCAGATCCCTCTGTACCGCAGCAACGCCCAGATCCCTCTGTACCGCAGCAACAACCAGATCCCTCTGTACCACAGCGACACCCAGATCCCTCTGTACCGCTGTGACACCAATATCCCTCTGTACCGCAGCATAACCCAGATCCCTCTGTATCACAGCAACACCCAGATCCCTCGGTACCACAGCAACACCCAGATCCCGCTGTACGACAGCAACATCCAGATCCCTCTATACCGCAGCAACACCCAGATCATTCTGTACCACAGCAACACCCAGATCCCTCTGTACCGCAGCTACACCCAGATCCCTCTTTACCGCAGCAACACCCAGATCCCTCTCTACCGCAGCAACACCCAGACCCCTCTGTACCACAGCAACACTCAGAATCCTCTGTACCATAGCGACACCCAGATCCCGATGTACCACAGCAACATCCAGATGCCTCTCTACCACAGCAACACCCAGATCCCTCTGTACCGCAGCAACACACAGATCCCTCTGTACCGCAGCATAACCCTGATGCCTCTGAAACCACAGCGACACCCAGATCCCTCTGTACCACAGCAACACCCAGATCCCTCTGTACCACAGCCACACCCAGATCCCTCTGTACCACAGCAACACCCAGATCCCTCTGTACCGCAGTGACACCCAGATCCCTCTGTACCGCAGCAACACCCAGATCCCTCTGTACCACAGCAGCACCCAAATCCCTCTGTACCACAGCAACACCCAGATCCCTCTGTACCACAGCAACACCCAGATCCCTCTGTACCACAGCAACACCCAGATCCCTCTGTACCGCAGCAACACCCAGATCCCTCTCTACCACAGCAAAACCCACATCCCTCTGTAACGCAGCAACAACCAGATCCCTCTGTACCACAGCAACACCCAAATCCCTCTGTACCACAGCAACACCCAGATCCCTCTGTATCACAGAAACACCCAGATCCCTCTGTACCATAGCGACACCCAGATCCCTCTGTATCACCGCAACACCCAGATCCCTCTGTACCACAGCGACGCCCAGATCCCTCTGTACCACAGCGACACCCAGATCGCTCTGTACTACAGCGACTCCCAGATCCCTCTGTACCACAGCAACACCCAGATCACTCTGTACCACAGCAACACCCAGATCCCTCTGTACCACAGCAACACCCAGATCCCTCTGTACCACCGAACACCCAGATCCCTCTCTACCGCAGCAACACCCAGATCCCTCTGTACCACAGCGACACCCAGATCCCTCTGCACCGCAGCAAAACCCAGATTCCCCTGTACCACAGCAACAACCAGATCCATCTGTACCACCGCAACACACATCCCTCTGTACCGCAGCAACACCCAGATCCCTCTGTACCACAGCAACACTCAGATGCCTCTGTACCGTAGCGACACCCAGATCCCGCTGTACCACAGCAACACCCAAATCCCTCTGTACCGCAGCAACACCCAGAACCCTCTGTACCGCAGCAAATCCCAAATCCCTCTATACCACAGCGACACCCAGATCCCTCTGTACCGCAGCGACACCCTGATCCCTCTGTACAGCAGCAACACCCAGATCCCTCTGTACCGCAGCAAAATCCAGATCCCTCTGTACCGCAGCAACGCCCAGATCCCTCTGTACCGCAGCAACAACCAGATCCCTCTGTACCACAGCGACACCCAGATCCCTCTGTACCGCAGTGACACCAATATCCCTCTGTACCGCAGCATAACCCAGATCCCTCTGTATCACAGCAACACCCAGATCCCTCGGTACCACAGCAACACCCAGATCCCGCTGTACGACAGCAACATCCAGATCCCTCTATACCGCAGCAACACCCAGATCATTCTGTACCACAGCAACACCCAGATCCCTCTGTACCGCAGCTACACCCAGATCCCTCTTTACCGCAGCAACACCCAGATCCCTCTCTACCGCAGCAACACCCAGACCCCTCTGTACCACAGCAACACTCAGAATCCTCTGTACCATAGCGACACCCAGATCCCGATGTACCACAGCAACATCCAGATGCCTCTCTACCACAGCAACACCCAGATCCCTCTCTACCACAGCAAAACCCACATCCCTCTGTAACGCAGCAACAACCAGATCCCTCTGTACCACAGCAACACCCAAATCCCTCTGTACCACAGCAACACCCAGATCCCTCTGTATCACAGAAACACCCAGATCCCTCTGTACCATAGCGACACCCAGATCCCTCTGTATCACCGCAACACCCAGATCCCTCTGTACCACAGCGACGCCCAGATCCCTCTGTACCACAGCGACACCCAGATCGCTCTGTACTACAGCGACTCCCAGATCCCTCTGTACCACAGCAACACCCAGATCACTCTGTACCACAGCAACACCCAGATCCCTCTGTACCACAGCAACACCCAGATCCCTCTGTACCACCGAACACCCAGATCCCTCTGTACCGCAGCAACACCCAGATCCCTCTGTACCACAGCGACACCCAGATCCCTCTGCACCGCAGCAACACCTATATTCCCCTGTACCACAGCAACACCCAGATCACTCTGTACCACAGCAACACCCAGATCCCTCTGTACCACAGCGAATCCCAGATCCCTCTGTACCACAGCGACACCCAGATCCCTCTGTTCAAAGGCGACACCCAGAACCCTCTGTACCGCAGCGACACCCAGATCCCTCTCTACCACAGCAAAACCCACAACCCTCTGTACCGCAACAACACCCAGATCCCTCTGTACCACAGCAACACCCACATCCCTCTGTACCATAGCAACACCCACATCCCTCTGTACCAGCTCAACACCCAGATCCCTCTGTACCGCAGCAACACCAAGATCCCTCTGTACGACAGCGACTCCCAGATCCCTCTGTACCACAGCAACACCCAGATCCCTCGGTACCAGAGCAACACCCAGAACCCACTTTATCACAGCAACAACCAGATCCCTCTGTACCACAGCAACACCCAGATCCCTGTGTATCTCAGCAACACCTTGATCCCTCTGTACCACAGCAACATCCAGATCCCTCTGTACCACAGGAACACCCAGATCCCACTGTACCACAGCAACACCCAGATCCCTCAGTACCACCGCGACACACAGATCCCTCTGTATCACGCAACACCCAGATCACTCTGTACCACAGCGACACCAAGATCCCTCTGTACCACAGCGACACCCAGATCCCTCTGTACCACAGCGACACCCAGATCCCTCTGTACCACAGCGAAACCCTGATCCCTCTGTACCACAGCGACACCCAGATCCCTCTGTATCACAGCAACACCCAGATCCCTCTGTACCACAGCAACACCCAGATGCCTCAGGATCACAGCAACACCCAGATCCCTCTGTGCCACAGCAACACCCAGATCCCTCTGTACCACAGCGACACCCATATCCCTCTGTACCACAGCGGCACCCAGAATCCTCTGTACCGCAGCAACACCCAGATCCCTCTGTTCCACAGCAACACCCATATCCCTCTGTAGCACAGCGACACGCAGATCCCTCTGTACCGCAGCTACACGCAGAGCCCTCTGAACCACAGCAACACCCAGATCACTCTGTACCACAGCAACACCCAGTTCCCTCTGTACCACAGCAACATCCAGATCCCTCTGTACCACTACAACACCCAGATCCCTCTGTACAGCAGCAACACCCAGATCCCTCTGTACCGCAGCATAACCCAGAACCCTCTGAAACCACAGCGACACCCAGATCCCTCTGTACCACAGCAACACCCAGATCCCTCTTTACCACAACCACACCCAGATCCCTCTGTACCACAGCGACACTCGGATCCCTCTGTACCGCAGTGACACCCAAATCCCTCTGTACCACAGCAACACACAGATCCCTCTGTACCACAGCAACATCCAGAACCCCCTTTACCGCAGCAACACCCAGATCCCTCTGTACCGCAGCAACACCCAGATCCCTCTGTACCGCAGCAACACCCAGATCCCTCTGTACCACAGCAACACTCAGATCCCTCTGTACCGTATCGACACCCAGATCCCGCTGTACCACAGCAACATCCAGATCCCTCTGTACCACTGCAACACCCAGATCCCTCTGTACAGCAGCAACACCCAGATCCCTCTGTACCGCAGCATAACCCAGATCCCTCTGAAACCACAGCGACACCAATATCCCTCCTGTACCGCAGCAAAACCCAGATCCCTCTGTATCACAGCAACACCCAGATCCCTCGGTACCACAGCGACACCCAGATCCCGCTGTACGACAGCAGCACCCAGATCCCTCTGTACCACAGCAACACTCAGATGCCTCTGTACCGTAGCGACACCCAGATCCCGCTGTACCACAGCAACACCCAAACCCCTCTGTACCGCAGCAACACCCAGAACCCTCTGTACCGCAGCAAATCCCAGATCCCTCTATACCACAGCGACACCCAGTTCCCTCTGTACCGCAGCGACACCCTGATCCCTCTGTACAGCAGCAACACCCAGATCCCTCTGTACCGCAGCAAAATCCAGATCCCTCTGTACCGCAGCAACACCCAGATCCCTCTGTACCGCAGCAACAACCAGAACCCTCTGTACCACAACGACACCCAGATCCCTCTGTACCGCAGTGACACCAATATCCCGCTGTACCGCAGCAAAACCCAGATCCCTCTGTATCACAGCAACACCCAGATCCCTCGGTACCACAGCAACACCCAGATCCCGCTGTACGACAGCAACATCCAGATCCCTCTATACCGCAGCAACACCCAGATCACTCTGTACCACAGCAACACCCAGATCCCTCTGTACCGCAGCTACACCCAGATCCCTCTTTACCGCAGCAACACCCAGACCCCTCTGTACCACAGCAACACTCAGAATCCTCTGTACCATAGCGACACCCAGATCCCGATGTACCACAGCAACATCCAGATGCCTCTGTATCACAGCAACACCCAGATCCCTCTGTACCGCAGCAACACACAGATCCCTCTGTACCGCAGCATAACCCTGATGCCTCTGAAACCACAGCGACACCCAGATCCCTCTGTACCACAGCAACACCCAGATCCCTCTGTACCACAGCCACACCCGGATCCCTCTGTACCACAGCAACACCCAGATCCCTCTGTACCGCAGTGACACCCAGATCCCTCTGTACCGCAGCAACACCAAGATCCCTCTGTACCACAGCAGCACCCAAATCCCTCTGTACCACAGCAACACCCAGATCCCTCTGTACCACAGCAACACCCAGATCCCTCTGTACCACAGCAACACCCAGATCCCTCTGTACCGCAGCAACACCCAGATCCCTCTCTACCACAGCAAAACCCACATCCCTCTGTACCGCAGCAACAACCAGATCCCTCTGTACCACAGCAACACCCAAATCCCTCTGTACCACAGCAACACCCAGATCCCTCTGTATCACAGAAACACCCAGATCCCTCTGTACCATAGCAACACCCAGATCCCTCTGTATCACCGCAACACCCAGATCCCTCTGTACCACAGCGACGCCCAGATCCCTCTGTACCACAGCGACACCCAGATCCCTCTGTACTACAGCGACTCCCAGATCCCTCTGTACCACAGCAACACCCAGATCACTCTGTACCACAGCAACACCCAGATCCCTCTGTACCACAGCAACACCCAGATCCCTCTGTACCACCGAACACCCAGATCCCTCTGTACCGCAGCAACACCCAGATCCCTCTGTACCACAGCGACACCCAGATCCCTCTGCACCGCAGCAACACCCAGATTCCCCTGTACCACAGCAACAACCAGATCCATCTGTACCACCGCAACACACATCCCTCTGTACCGCAGCAACACCCAGATCCCTCTGTACCACAGCGAATCCCAGATCCCTCTGTACCACAGCGACACCCAGATCCCTCTGTTCAAAGGCGACACCCAGAACACTCTGTACCGCAGCGACACCCAGATCCCTCTCTACCACAGCAAAACCCACATCCCTCTGTACCGCAACAACACCCAGATCCCTCTGTACCACAGCAACACCCAGATCCCTGTGTATCTCAGCAACACCTTGATCCCTCTGTACCACAGCAACACCCAGATCCCTCTGTACCACAGCAACACCCAGATCCCTCTGTACCACAGCAACACCCAGATCCCTCAGTACCACAGGAACACCCAGATCCCTCTGTACCACAGCAACACCCAGATCCCTGTGTATCTCAGCAACACCCAGATCACTCTGTACCACAGCGACACCAAGATCCCTCTGTACCACAGCGACACCCAGATCCCTCTGTACCACAGTGACACCCAGAACCCTCTGTACCACAGCGAAACCCTGATCCCTCTGTACCACAGCGACACCCAGATCCCTCTGTACCACAGCAACACCCAGATCCCTCTGTACCACAGCAACACCCAGATCCCTCTGTACCACAGCAACACCCATATCCCTCTGTACCACAGCGACACCCAGCATCCTCTGTACCGCAGCAACACCCAGATCCCTCTGTTCCACAGCAACACCCATATCCCTCTGTAGCACAGCGACACGCAGATCCCTCTGTACCGCAGCTACACGCAGAGCCCTCTGAACCACAGCAACACCCAGATCACTCTGTACCACAGCAACACCCAGTTCCCTCTGTACCACAGCAACACCCAGATCCCTCAGGAGCACAGCGACACCCAGATCCCTCTGTACCACAGCGAAACCCTGATCCCTCTGTACCACAGCGACACCCAGATCCCTCTGTATCACAGCAACACCCAGATCCCTCTGTACCACAGCAACACCCAGATGCCTCAGGATCACAGCAACACCCAGATCCCTCTGTACCACAGCAACACCCAGATCCCTCTGTACCACAGCAACACCCAGGTCTCTCTGTACCGCAGCAACACCCAGATCCCTCTGTTCCACAGCAACACCCATATCCCTCTGTAGCACAGCGACACGCAGATCCCTCTGTACCACAGCAACACCCAGATCCCTCTGTACCACAGCAACACCCAGATCCCTCTGTTCCACAGCAACACCCATATCCCTCTGTAGCACAGCGACACGCAGATCCCTCTGTACCACAGCAACACCCATATCCCTCTGTAGCACAGCTACACGCAGAGCCCTCTGAACCACAGCAACACCCAGATCACTCTGTACCACAGCAACACCCAGTTCCCTCTGTACCACAGCAACATCCAGATCCCTCTGTACCACTGCAACACCCAGATCCCTCTGTACAGCAGCAACACCCAGATCCCTCTGTACCGCAGCATAACCCAGAACCCTCTGAAACCACAGCGACACCCAGATCCCTCTGTACCACAGCAACACCCAGATCCCTCTTTACCACAACCACACCCAGATCCCTCTGTACCACAGCGACACTCGGATCCCTCTGTACCGCAGTGACACCCAAATCCCTCTGTACCACAGCAACACACAGATCCCTCTGTACCACAGCAACATCCAGAACCCCCTTTACCGCAGCAACACCCAGATCCCTCTGTACCGCAGCAACACCCAGATCCCTCTGTACCGCAGCAACACCCAGATCCCTCTGTACCACAGCAACACTCAGATCCCTCTGTACCGTAGCGACACCCAGATCCCGCTGTACCACAGCAACATCCAGATCCCTCTGTACCACTGCAACACCCAGATCCCTCTGTACAGCAGCAACACCCAGATCCCTCTGTACCGCAGCATAACCCAGATCCCTCTGAAACCACAGCGACACCAATATCCCTCCTGTACCGCAGCAAAACCCAGATCCCTCTGTATCACAGCAACACCCAGATCCCTCGGTACCACAGCGACACCCAGATCCCGCTGTACGACAGCAGCACCCAGATCCCTCTGTACCACAGCAACACTCAGATGCCTCTGTACCGTAGCGACACCCAGATCCCGCTGTACCACAGCAACACCCAAACCCCTCTGTACCGCAGCAACACCCAGAACCCTCTGTACCGCAGCAAATCCCAGATCCCTCTATACCACAGCGACACCCAGATCCCTCTGTACCGCAGCGACACCCTGATCCCTCTGTACAGCAGCAACACCCAGATCCCTCTGGACCGCAGCAAAATCCAGATCCCTCTGTACCGCAGCAACACCCAGATCCCTCAGTACCGCAGCAACAACCAGAACCCTCTGTACCACAGCGACACCCAGATCCCTCTGTACCGCAGTGACACCAATATCCCGCTGTACCGCAGCAAAACCCAGATCCCTCTGTATCACAGCAACACCCAGATCCCTCGGTACCACAGAAACACCCAGATCCCGCTGTACGACAGCAACATCCAGATCCCTCTATACCGCAGCAACACCCAGATCACTCTGTACCACAGCAACACCCAGATCCCTCTGTACCGCAGCTACACCCAGATCCCTCTTTACCGCAGCAACACCCAGACCCCTCTGTACCACAGCAACACTCAGAATCCTCTGTACCATAGCGACACCCAGATCCCGATGTACCACAGCAACATCCAGATGCCTCTGTACCACAGCAACACCCAGATCCCTCTGTACCGCAGCAACACACAGATCCCTCTGTACCGCAGCATAACCCTGATGCCTCTGAAACCACAGCGACACCCAGATCCCTCTGTACCACAGCAACACCCAGATCCCTCTGTACCACAGCCACACCCAGATCCCTCTGTCCCACAGCAACACCCAGATCCCTCTGTACCGCAGTGACACCCAGATCCCTCTGTACCGCAGCAACACCAAGATCCCTCTGTACCACAGCAGCACCCAAATCCCTCTGTACCACAGCAACACCCAGATCCCTCTGTACTACAGCGACTCCCAGATCCCTCTGTACCACAGCAACACCCAGATCACTCTGTACCACAGCAACACCCAGATCCCTCTGTACCACAGCAACACCCAGATCCCTCTGTACCACCGAACACCCAGATCCCTCTGTACCGCAGCAACACCCAGATCCCTCTGTACCACAGCGACACCCAGATCCCTCTGCACCGCAGCAACACCCAGATTCCCCTGTACCACAGCAACAACCAGATCCATCTGTACCACCGCAACACACATCCCTCTGTACCGCAGCAACACCCAGATCCCTCTGTACCACAGCGAATCCCAGATCCCTCTGTACCACAGCGACACCCAGATCCCTCTGTTCAAAGGCGACACCCAGAACACTCTGTACCGCAGCGACACCCAGATCCCTCTGTACCACAGCAAAACCCACATCCCTCTGTACCGCAACAACACCCAGATCCCTCTGTACCACAGCAACACCCAGATCCCTGTGTATCTCAGCAACACCTCGATCCCTCTGTACCACAGCAACACCCAGATCCCTCTGTACCACAGGAACACCCAGATCCCTCTGTACCACAGCAACACCCAGATCCCTCAGTACCACAGCGACACACAGATCCCTCTGTATCACGCAACACCCAGATCACTCTGTACCACAGCGACACCAAGATCCCTCTGTACCACAGCGACACCCAGATCCCTCTGTACCACAGCGACACCCAGAACCCTCTGTACCACAGCGAAACCCTGATCCCTCTGTACCACAGCGACACCCAGATCCCTCTGTATCACAGCAACACCCAGATCCCTCTGTACCACAGCAACACCCAGATGCCTCAGGATCACAGCAACACCCAGATCCCTCTGTACCACAGCAACACCCAGATCCCTCTGTACCACAGCTACACCCATATCCCTCTGTACCACAGCGACACCCAGCATCCTCTGTACCGCAGCAACACCCAGATCCCTCTGTTCCACAGCAACACCCATATCCCTCTGTAGCACAGCGACACGCAGATCCCTCTGTACCGCAGCTACACGCAGAGCCCTCTGAACCACAGCAACACCCAGATCACTCTGTACCACAGCAACACCCAGTTCCCTCTGTACCACAGCAACACCCAGATCCCTCAGGAGCACAGCGACACCCAGATCCCTCTGTACCACAGCGAAACCCTGATCCCTCTGTACCACAGCGACACCCAGATCCCTCTGTATCACAGCAACACCCAGATCCCTCTGTACCACAGCAACACCCAGATGCCTCAGGATCACAGCAACACCCAGATCCCTCTGTACCACAGCAACACCCAGATCCCTCTGTACCACAGCAACACCCAGGTCTCTCTGTACCGCAGCAACACCCAGATCCCTCTGTTCCACAGCAACACCCATATCCCTCTGTAGCACAGCGACACGCAGATCCCTCTGTACCACAGCAACACCCAGATCCCTCTGTACCACAGCAACACCCAGATCGCTCTGTTCCACAGCAACACCCATATCCCTCTGTAGCACAGCGACACGCAGATCCCTCTGTACCACAGCAACACCCATATCCCTCTGTAGCACAGCTACACGCAGAGCCCTCTGAACCACAGCAACACCCAGATCACTCTGTACCACAGCAACACCCAGTTCCCTCTGTACCACAGCAACATCCAGATCCCTCTGTACCACTGCAACACCCAGATCCCTCTGTACAGCAGCAACACCCAGATCCCTCTGTACCGCAGCATAACCCAGAACCCTCTGAAACCACAGCGACACCCAGATCCCTCTGTACCACAGCAACACCCAGATCCCTCTTTACCACAACCACACCCAGATCCCTCTGTACCACAGCGACACTCGGATCCCTCTGTACCGCAGTGACACCCAAATCCCTCTGTACCACAGCAACACACAGATCCCTCTGTACCACAGCAACATCCAGAACCCCCTTTACCGCAGCAACACCCAGATCCCTCTGTACCGCAGCAACACCCAGATCCCTCTGTACCGCAGCAACACCCAGATCCCTCTGTACCACAGCAACACTCAGATCCCTCTGTACCGTAGCGACACCCAGATCCCGCTGTACCACAGCAACATCCAGATCCCTCTGTACCACTGCAACACCCAGATCCCTCTGTACAGCAGCAACACCCAGATCCCTCTGTACCGCAGCATAACCCAGATCCCTCTGAAACCACAGCGACACCAATATCCCTCCTGTACCGCAGCAAAACCCAGATCCCTCTGTATCACAGCAACACCCAGATCCCTCGGTACCACAGCGACACCCAGATCCCGCTGTACGACAGCAGCACCCAGATCCCTCTGTACCACAGCAACACTCAGATGCCTCTGTACCGTAGCGACACCCAGATCCCGCTGTACCACAGCAACACCCAAACCCCTCTGTACCGCAGCAACACCCAGAACCCTCTGTACCGCAGCAAATCCCAGATCCCTCTATACCACAGCGACACCCAGATCCCTCTGTACCGCAGCGACACCCTGATCCCTCTGTACAGCAGCAACACCCAGATCCCTCTGGACCGCAGCAAAATCCAGATCCCTCTGTACCGCAGCAACACCCAGATCCCTCAGTACCGCAGCAACAACCAGAACCCTCTGTACCACAGCGACACCCAGATCCCTCTGTACCGCAGTGACACCAATATCCCGCTGTACCGCAGCAAAACCCAGATCCCTCTGTATCACAGCAACACCCAGATCCCTCGGTACCACAGCAACACCCAGATCCCGCTGTTCGACAGCAACATCCAGATCCCTCTATACCGCAGCAACACCCAGATCACTCTGTACCACAGCAACACCCAGATCCCTCTGTACCGCAGCTACACCCAGATCCCTCTTTACCGCAGCAACACCCAGACCCCTCTGTACCACAGCAACACTCAGAATCCTCTGTACCATAGCGACACCCAGATCCCGATGTACCACAGCAACATCCAGATGCCTCTGTACCACAGCAACACCCAGATCCCTCTGTACCGCAGCAACACACAGATCCCTCTGTACCGCAGCATAACCCTGATGCCTCTGAAACCACAGCGACACCCAGATCCCTCTGTACCACAGCAACACCCAGATCCCTCTGTACCACAGCCACACCCAGATCCCTCTGTACCACAGCAACACCCAGATCCCTCTGTACCGCAGTGACACCCAGATCCCTCTGTACCGCAGCAACACCAAGATCCCTCTGTACCACAGCAGCACCCAAATCCCTCTGTACCACAGCAACACCCAGATCCCTCTGTACCACAGCAACACCCAGATCCCTCTGTACCACAGCAACACCCAGATCCCTCTGTACCGCAGGAACACCCAGATCCCTCTCTACCACAGCAAAACCCACATCCCTCTGTACCGCAGCAACAACCAGATCCCTCTGTACCACAGCAACACCCAAATCCCTCTGTACCACAGCAACACCCAGATCCCTCTGTATCACACAAACACCCAGATCCCTCTGTACCATAGAGACACCCAGATCCCTCTGTATCACCGCAACACCCAGATCCCTCTGTACCACAGCGACGCCCAGATCCCTCTGTACCACAGCGACACCCAGATCCCTCTGTACTACAGCGACTCCCAGATCCCTCTGTACCACAGCAACACCCAGATCACTCTGTACCACAGCAACACCCAGATCCCTCTGTACCACAGCAACACCCAGATCCCTCTGTACCACCGAACACCCAGATCCCTCTGTACCGCAGCAACACCCAGATCCCTCTGTACCACAGCGACACCCAGATCCCTCTGCACCGCAGCAACACCCAGATTCCCCTGTACCACAGCAACAACCAGATCCATCTGTACCACCGCAACACACATCCCTCTGTACCGCAGCAACACCCAGATCCCTCTGTACCACAGCGAATCCCAGATCCCTCTGTACCACAGCGACACCCAGACCCCTCTGTTCAAAGGCGACACCCAGAACCCTCTGTACCGCAGCGACACCCAGATCCCTCTCTACCACAGCAAAACCCACATCCCTCTGTACCGCAACAACACCCAGATACCTCTGTACCACAGCAACACCCAGATCCCTGTGTATCTCAGCAACACCTTGATTCCTCTGTACCACAGCAACACCCAGATCCCTCTGTACCACAGGAACACCCAGATCCCTCTGTACCACAGCAACACCCAGATCCCTCAGTACCACAGCGACACACAGATCCCTCTGTATCACGCAACACCCAGATCACTCTGTACCACAGCGACACCAAGATCCCTCTGTACCACAGCGACACCCAGATCCCTCTGTACCACAGCGACACCCAGAACCCTCTGTACCACAGCGAAACCCTGATCCCTCTGTACCACAGCGACACCCAGATCCCTCTGTATCACAGCAACACCCAGATCCCTCTGTACCACAGCAACACCCAGATGCCTCAGGATCACAGCAACACCCAGATCCCTCTGTACCACAGCAACACCCAGATCCCTCTGTACCACAGCTACACCCATATCCCTCTGTACCACAGCGACACCCAGAATCCTCTGTACCGCAGCAACACCCAGATCCCTCTGTTCCACAGCAACACCCATATCCCTCTGTAGCACAGCGACACGCAGATCCCTCTGTACCGCAGCTACACGCAGAGCCCTCTGAACCACAGCAACACCCAGATCACTCTGTACCACAGCAACACCCAGTTCCCTCTGTACCACAGCAACACCCAGATCCCTCAGGAGCACAGCAACACCCAGATCCCTCTGTACCACAGCGACACCCAGATCCCTCTGTACCACAGCAACACTCAGGTCCCTCAGGATCACAGCAACACCCAGATCCCTTTGTACCACAGCGACACCGAGATCCCTCTGGACCACAGCAACCCCCAGATCCCTCTGTACCACAGCAACACCCAAATCCTTCTGTACCACAGCAACACCCAGATCCCTCAGGATCACAGCAACACTCAGATCCCTCTGTACCCTAGCGACACACAGATCCCGCTGTACCACAGCAACATCCAGATCCCTCTGTACCACAGCAACACCCAGATCCCTCTGTACCACAGCAACACCCAGATCCCTCTGTACCGCAGCATAACCCAGATCCCTCTGAAACCACAGCGACACCCAGATCCCTCTGTACCACAGCAACACCCAGATCCCTCTGTACCACAGCCACACCCAGATCCCTCTGTACCACAGCGACACTTGGATCCCTCTGTACCGCAGTGACACCCTGATCCCTCTGTACCAAATCAACATCCAGATCCCTCTGTACCGCAGCAACACCCAAATCCCTCTGTACCACAGCAACACCCAGATACCTCTGTACCACAGCAACACCCAGATCCCTCTGTACCACAGCAACACCCAGATCCCTCTGTACCACAGCAACACCCAGATCCCTCTCTACCACAGCAAATCCCACATCCCTCTGTACCGCAGCAACACCCAGATCCCTCTGTACCACAGCAACACCCAGATCCCTCTGTACCGCAGCAACACCCCGATCCCTCTGCACCGCAGCAACACCCAGATCCCTCTGTACCATAGCGACACCCAGATCCCGATGTACCACAGCAACATCCAGATGCCTCTGTACCACAGCAACACCCAGATCCCTCTGTACCGCAGCAACACACAGATCCCTCTGTACCGCAGCATAACCCTGATGCCTCTGAAACCACAGCGACACCCAGATCCCTCTGTACCACAGCAACACCCAGATCCCTCTGTACCACAGCCACACCCAGATCCCTCTGTACCACAGCAACACCCAGATCCCTCTGTACCGCAGTGACACCCAGATCCCTCTGTACCGCAGCAACACCAAGATCCCTCTGTACCACAGCAACACCCAGATCCCTCTGTACCACAGCAACACCCAGATCCCTCTGTACCGCAGCAACACCCAGATCCCTCTCTACCACAGCAAAACCCACATCCCTCTGTACCGCAGCAACAACCAGATCCCTCTGTACTACAGCGACTCCCAGATCCCTCTGTACCACAGCAACACCCAGATCACTCTGTACCACAGCAACACCCAGATCCCTCTGTACCACAGCAACACCCAGATCCCTCTGTACCACCGAACACCCAGATCCCTCTGTACCGCAGCAACACCCAGATCCCTCTGTACCACAGCGACACCCAGATCCCTCTGCACCGCAGCAACACCCAGATTCCCCTGTACCACAGCAACAACCAGATCCATCTGTACCACCGCAACACACATCCCTCTGTACCGCAGCAACACCCAGATCCCTCTGTACCACAGCGAATCCCAGATCCCTCTGTACCACAGCGACACCCAGATCCCTCTGTTCAAAGGCGACACCCAGAACCCTCTGTACCGCAGCGACACCCAGATCCCTCTCTACCACAGCAAAACCCACATCCCTCTGTACCGCAACAACACCCAGATCCCTCTGTACCACAGCAACACCCAGATCCCTGTGTATCTCAGCAACACCTTGATCCCTCTGTACCACAGCAACACCCAGATCCCTCTGTACCACAGGAACACCCAGATCCCTCTGTACCACAGCAACACCCAGATCCCTCAGTACCACAGCGACACACAGATCCCTCTGTATCACGCAACACCCAGATCACTCTGTACCACAGCGACACCAAGATCCCTCTGTACCACAGCGACACCCAGATCCCTCTGTACCACAGCGACACCCAGATCCCTCTGTACCACAGCGAAACCCTGATCCCTCTGTACCACAGCGACACCCAGATCCCTCTGTATCACAGCAACACCCAGATCCCTCTGTACCACAGCAACACCCAGATGCCTCAGGATCACAGCAACACCCAGATTCCTCTGTACCACAGCAACACCCAGATCCCTCTGTACCACAGCTACACCCATATCCCTCTGTACCACAGCGACACCCAGAATCCTCTGTACCGCAGCAACACCCAGATCCCTCTGTTCCACAGCAACACCCATATCCCTCTGTAGCACAGCGACACGCAGATCCCTCTGTACCGCAGCTACACGCAGAGCCCTCTGAACCACAGCAACACCCAGATCACTCTGTACCACAGCAACACCCAGTTCCCTCTGTACCACAGCAACACCCAGATCCCTCAGGAGCACAGCAACACCCAGATCCCTCTGTACCACAGCGACACCCAGATCCCTCTGTACCACAGCAACACTCAGGTCCCTCAGGATCACAGCAACACCCAGATCCCTTTGTACCACAGCGACACCGAGATCCCTCTGGACCACAGCAACCCCCAGATCCCTCTGTGCCACAGCAACACCCAGATCACTCTGTACCACAGCAACACCCAAATCCTTCTGTACCACAGCAACACCCAGATCCCTCAGGATCACAGCAACACTCAGATCCCTCTGTACCCTAGCGACACACAGATCCCGCTGTACCACAGCAACATCCAGATCCCTCAGTACCACAGCAACACCCAGATCCCTCTGTACCACAGCAACACCCAGATCCCTCTGTACCGCAGCATAACCCAGATCCCTCTGAAACCACAGCGACACCCAGATCCCTCTGTACCACAGCAACACCCAGATCCCTCTGTACCACAGCCACACCCAGATCCCTCTGTACCACAGCAACACTTGGATCCCTCTGTACCGCAGTGACACCCTGATCCCTCTGTACCAAATCAACATCCAGATCCCTCTGTACCGCAGCAACACCCAAATCCCTCTGTACCACAGCAACACCCAGATACCTCTGTACCACAGCAACACCCAGATCCCTCTGTACCACAGCAACACCCAGATCCCTCTGTACCACAGCAACACCCAGATCCCTCTCTACCACAGCAAGTCCCACATCCCTCTGTACCGCAGCAACACCCAGATCCCTCTGTACCACAGCAACACCCAGATCCCTCTGTACCGCAGCAACACCCCGATCCCTCTGCACCGCAGCAACACCCAGATCCCTCTGTATCTTAGCAACACCCAGATCCCTCTGTATCACAGCAACACCCAGACCCCTCTGTACCACAGCAACACCCAGATCCCTCTGTATCACCGCAACACCCAGATCCCTCTGTACCACAGCGACGCCCAGATCCCTCTGTACCACAGCGAATCCCAGATCCCTCTGTACCACAGCAACACCCAGATCCCTCTGTACCATAGCAACACCCAGATCCCGCTGTACCACAGCAACACCCAGATCCCTCTGTACCACCGCAACACACAGATCCCTCTGTACCACAGCCACACCCAGATCCCTCTGTACCACAGCAACACCCAGATCCCTCTGTACCGCAGTGACACCCAGATCCCTCCTTACCGCAGCAACACCCAGATCCCTCTGTACCACAGCAGCACCCAAATCCCTCTGTACCATAGCAACACCCAGATCCCTCTGTACCACAGCCACACCCAGATCCCTCTGTAGCACAGCAACACCCAGATCCCTCTGTACCGCAGTGACACCCAGATCCCTCTGTACCGCAGCAACACCCAGATCCCTCTGTACCACAGCAGCACCCAAATCCCTCTGTACCACAGCAACACCCAGATCCCTCTGTACCACAGCAACACCCAGATCCCTCTGTACCGCAGCAACACCCAGATCCCTCTCTACCACAGCAAAACCCACATCCCTCTGTACCGCAGCAACAACCAGATCCCTCTGTACCACAGCAATACCCAAATCCCTCTGTACCACAGCAACACCCAGATCACTCTGTATCACAGAAACACCCAGATCCCTCTGTACCATAGCGACACCCAGATCCCTCTGTATCATCGCAACACCCAGATCCCTCTGTACCACAGCGACGCCCAGATCCCTCTGTACCACAGCGACACCCAGATCCCTCTGTACTACAGCGACTCCCAGATCCCTCTGTACCACAGCAACACCCAGATCCCTCTGTACCACAGCAACACCCAGATCCCTCTGTACCACCGAACACCCAGATCCCTCTGTACCGCAGCAACACTCAGATCCCTCTGTACCACAGCGACACCCAGATCCCTCTGCACCGCAGCAACACCCAGATTCCCCTGTACCACAGCAACAACCAGATCCATCTTTACCACCGCAACACACATCCCTCTGTACCGCAGCAACACCCAGATCCCTCTGTACCACAGCGAATCCCAGATCCCTCTGTACCACAGCGACACCCAGATCCCTCTGTTCAAAGGCGACACCCAGAACCCTCTGTACCGCAGCGACACCCAGATCCCTCTGTACCACAGCAACACCCAGATCCCTCTCTACCACAGCAAAACCCACATCCCTCTGTACCGCAACAACACCCAGATCCCTCTGTACCACAGCAACACCCACATCCCTCTGTACCATAGCAACACCCACATCCCTCTGTACCAGCGCAACACCCAGATCCCTCTGTACCGCAGCAACACCAAGATCCCTCTGTACGACAGCGACTCCCAGATCCCTCTGTACCACAGCAACACCCAGATCCCTCTGTACCACAGCAACACCCAGATCCCTCTGTACCACAGCAACACCCAGATCCCTCGGTACCAGAGCAACACCCAAAACCCACTTTATCACAGCAACAACCAGATCCCTCTGTACCACAGCAACACCCAGAGCCCTCTGTACCACAGCAACACCCAGATCCCTCTGTGCCACAGGAACACCCAGATCCCTCTGTACCACAGCAACACCCAGATCCCTCAGTACCACAGCGACACACAGATCCCTCTGTATCACGCAACACCCAGATCACTCTGTACCACAGCGACACCAAGATCCCTCTGTACCACAGCGACACCCAGATCCCTCTGTACCACAGCGACACCCAGATCCCTCTGTACCACAGCGAAACCCTGACCCCTCTTTACCACAGCGACACCCAGATCCCTCTGTACCGCAGTGACACCCAGTTCCCTCTGTACCGCAGCAACACCCAGATCACTCTGTACCACAGCAACACCCAGATCCCTCTGTACCACAGCAACACCCAGATCCCTCTGTACCACAGCGACAGCCAGATCCCTCTGCACAGCAGCAACACCCAGATTCCCCTGTACCACAGCAACAACCAGATCCATCTGTACCACCGCAACACACATCCCTCTGTACCGCAGCAACACCCAGATCCCTCTGTACCACAGCAAAACCCACATCCCTCTGTTCAAAGGCGACACCCAGATCCCTCTGTACCGCAGCGACACCCAGATCCCTCTGTACCATAGCAACACCCACATCCCTCTGTACCAGCGCAACACCCAGATCCCTCTGTACCGCAGCAACACCAAGATCCCTCTGTACGACAGCGACTCCCAGATCCCTCTGTACCACAGCAACACCCAGATCCCTCGGTACCAGAGCAACACCCAGAACCCACTTTATCAGAGCAACAACCAGATCCCTCTGTACCATAGCAACACCCAGATCCCTCTGTACCGCAGCAACACCAAGATCCCTCTGTACGACAGCGACTCCCAGATCCCTCTGTACCACAGCAACACCCAGATCCCTCTGTACCACAGGAACACCCAGATCCCTCTGTACCACAGCAACACCCAGATCCCTCAGTACCACAGCGACACACAGATCCCTCTGTATCACGCAACACCCAGATCACTCTGTACCACAGCGACACCAAGATCCCTCTGTACCACAGGAACACCCAGATCCCTCTGTACCACAGCAACACCCAGATCCCTCAGTACCACAGCGACACCCAGATCCCTCTGTATCACGCAACACCCAGATCACTCTGTACCACAGCGACACCAAGATCCCTCTGTACCACAGCGACACCCAGATCCCTCTGTACCACAGCGACACCCATATCCCTCTGTACCACAGCGAAACCCTGATCCCTCTGTACCACAGCGACACCCAGATCCCTCTGTACCGCAGTGACACCCAGATCCCTCTGTACCGCAGCAACACCCAGATCCCTCTGTACCACAGCAGCACCCAAATCCCTCTGTACCACAGCAACACCCAGATCCCTCTGTACCACAGCAACACCCAGATCCCTCTGTACCACAGCAACACCCAGATCCCTCTGTACCGCAGCGACACCCAGATCCCTCTGTACCGCAGCAACTCCCAGATCCCTCTGTACCACAGCAGCACCCAAATCCCTCTGTACCACAGCAACACCCAGATCCCTCTGTACCACAGCAACACCCAGATCCCTCTGTACCACAGCAACACCCAGATCCCTCTGTACCGCAGTAACACCCAGATCCCTCTCTACCACAGCAAAACCCACATCCCTCTGTACCGCAGCAACAACCAGATCCCTCTGTACCACAGCAACACCCAAATCCCTCTGTACCACAGCAACACCCAGATCCCTCTGTATCACAGAAACACCCAGATCCCTCTGTACCATAGCAACACCCAGATCCCTCTGTATCATCGCAACACCCAGATCCCTCTGTACCACAGCGACGCCCAGATCCCTCTGTACCACAGCGACACCCAGATCCCTCTGTACTACAGCGACTGCCAGATCCCTCTGTACCACAGCAACACCCAGATCACTCTGTACCACAGCAACACCCAGATCCCTCTGTACCACAGCAACACCCAGATCCCTCTGTACCACAGCGGCTCCCAGATCCCTCTGCACCGCAGCAACACCCAGATTCCCCTCTACCGCAGCAACACCCAGATCCCTCTGTACCACAGCGAATCCCAGATCCCTCTGTACCACAGCGACACCCAGATCCCTCTGTTCAAAGGCGAGACCCAGAACCCTCTGTACCGCAGCGACACTCAGATCCCTCTCTACCACAGCAAAACCCACATCCCTCTGTACCGCAACAACACCCAGATCCCTCTGTACCAGCAGCAACACCCACATCCCTCTGTACCATAGCAACACCCACATCCCTCTGTACCAGCGCAACACCCAGATCCCTCTGTACCGCAGCAACACCAAGATCCCTCTGTACGACAGCGACTCCCAGATCCCTCTGTACCACAGCAACACCCAGATCCCTCGGTACCAGAGCAACACCCAGAACCCACTTTATCACAGCAACAACCAGATCCCTCTGTACCACAGCAACACCCAGATCCCTGTGTATCTCAGCAACACCTTGATCCCTCTGTACCACAGCAACACCCAGATCCCTCTGTACCACAGGAACACCCAGATCCCTCTGTACCACAGCAACACCCAGATCCCTCAGTACCACAGCGACACACAGATCCCTCTGTATCACGCAACACCCAGATCACTCTGTACCACAGTGACACCAAGATCCCTCTGTACCACAGCGACACCCAGATCTCTCTGTACCACAGCGACACCCAGATCCCTCTGTACCACAGCGAAACCCTGATCCCTCTGTACCACAGCGACAACCAGATCCCTCTGTATCACAGCAACACCCAGATCCCTCTGTACCACAGCAACACCCAGATGCCTCAGGATCACAGCAACACCCAGATCCCTCTGTACCACAGCAACACCCAGATCCCTCTGTACCACAGCGACACCCATATCCCTCTGTACCACAGCGACACCCAGAATCCTCTGTACTGCAGCAACACCCAGATCCCTCTGTTCCACAGCAACACCCATATCCCTCTGTAGCACAGCGACACGCAGATCCCTCTGTACCGCAGCTACACGCAGAGCCCTCTGAACCACACCAACACCCAGATCACTCTGTACCACAGCAACACCCAGTTCCCTCTGTACCACAGCAACACCCAGATCCCTCAGGAGCACAGCAACACCCAGATCCCTCTGTACCACAGCGACACCCAGATCCCTCTGTACCACAGCAACACTCAGATTCCTCAGGATCACAGCAACACCCAGATCCCTTTGTACCACAGCGACACCGAGATCCCTCTGGTACACAGCAACCCCCAGATCCCTCTGTACCACAGCAACACCCAGATCCCTCTGCACCGCAGCAACCCCCAGATCCCTCTGTACCACAGCAACACCCAGATCCCTCTGTACCACAGCAACACCCAAATCCTTCTGTGCCACAGCAACACCCAGATCCCTCAGGATCACAGCAACACTCAGATCCCTCTGTACCCTAGCGACACACAGATCCCGCTGTACCACAGCAACATCCAGATCCCTCAGTACCACAGCAACACCCAGATCCCTCTGTACCACAGCAACACCCAGATCCCTCTGTACCGCAGCATAACCCAGATCCCTCTGAAACCACAGCGACACCCAGATCCCTCTGTACCACAGCAACACCCAGATCCCTCTTTACCACAGCCACACTCAGATCCCTCTGTACCACAGCGACACTTGGATCCCTCTGTACCGCAGTGACACCCTGATCCCTCTGTACCAAATCAACATCGAGATCCCTCTGTACCGCAGCAACACCCAAATCCCTCTGTACCACAGCAACACCCAGATACCTCTGTACCACAGCAATACCCAGATCCCTCTGTACCACAGCAACACCCAGATCCCTCTGTACCACAGCAACACCCAGATCCCTCTCTACCACAGCAAATCCCACATCCCTCTGTACCGCAGCAACACCCAGATCCCTCTGTACCACAGCAACACCCAGATCCCTCTGTACCGCAGCAACACCCCGATCCCTCTGCACCGCAGCAACACCCAGATCCCTCTGTATCTCAGCAACACCCAGATCTCTCTGCACCACAGTAACACCCAGATCCCTTTGCACCACAGCGACACCCAGATCCCTCTGTATCTTAGCAACACCCAGATCCCTCTGTACCACAGCAACACCCAGATCCCTCTGTACCACAGCAACACCCAGATCCCTCTGTATCACCGCAACACCCAGATCCCTCTGTACCACAGCGACGCCCAGATCCCTCTGTACCACAGCGAATCCCAGATCCCTCTGTACCACAGCAACACCCAGATCCCTCTGTACCACAGCAACACCCAGATCCCTCTGTACCGCAGTGCCACCCAGATCCCTCTGTACCGCAGCAACACCCAGATCCCTCTGTACCACAGCAGCACCCAAATCCCTCTGTACCACAGCAACACCCAGATCCCTCTGTACCACAGCAACACCCAGATCCCTCTGTACCACAGCAACACCCAGATCCCTCTGTACCGCAGCAACACCCAGATCCCTCTCTACCACAGCAAAACCCACATCCCTCTGTACCGCAGCAACAACCAGATCCCTCTGTACCACAGCAACACCCAAATCCTTCTGTACCACAGCAACACCCAGATCCCTCTGTATCACAGAAACACCCAGATCCCTCTGTACCATAGCGACACCCAGATCCCTCTGTATCATCGCAACACCCAGATCCCTCTGTACCACAGCGACGCCCAGATCCCTCTGTACCACAGCGACACCCAGATCCCTCTGTACTACAGCGACTCCCAGATCCCTCTGTACCACAGCAACACCCAGATCACTCTGTACCACAGCAACACCCAGATCCCTCTGTACCACAGCAACACCCAGATCCCTCTGTACCACAGCGACTCCCAGATCCCTCTGCACCGCAGCAACACCCAGATTCCCCTGTACCGCAGCAACACCCAGATCCCTCTGTACCACAGCGAATCCCAGATCCCTCTGTACCACAGCGACACCCAGATCCCTCTGTTCAAAGGCGAGACCCAGAACCCTCTGTACCGCAGCGACACCCAGATCCCTCTCTACCACAGCAAAACCCACATCCCTCTGTACCGCAACAACACCCAGATCCCTCTGTACCACAGCAACACCCACATCCCTCTGTACCATAGCAACACCCACATCCCTCTGTACCAGCGCAACACCCAGATCCCTCTGTACCGCAGCAACACCAAGATCCCTCTGTACGACAGCGACTCCCAGATCCCTCTGTACCACAGCAACACCCAGATCCCTCGGTACCAGAGCAACACCCAGAACCCACTTTATCACAGCAACAACCAGATCCCTCTGTACCACAGCAACACCCAGATCCCTGTGTATCTCAGCAACACCTTGATCCCTCTGTACCACAGCAACACCCAGATCCCTCTGTACCACAGGAACACCCAGATCCCTCTGTACCACAGCAACACCCAGATCCCTCAGTACCACAGCGACACACAGATCCCTCTGTATCACGCAACACCCAGATCACTCTGTACCACAGCGACACCAAGATCCCTCTGTACCACAGCGACACCCAGATCTCTCTGTACCACAGCGACACCCAGATCCCTCTGTACCACAGCGAAACCCTGATCCCTCTGTACCACAGCGACAACCAGATCCCTCTGTATCACAGCAACACCCAGATCCCTCTGTACCACAGCAACACCGAGATGCCTCAGGATCACAGCAACACCCAGATCCCTCTGTACCACAGCAACACCCAGATCCCTCTGTACCACAGCGACACCCATATCCCTCTGTACCACAGCGACACCCAGAATCCTTGTACTGCAGCAACACCCAGATCCCTCTGTTCCACAGCAACACCCATATCCCTCTGTAGCACAGCGACACGCAGATCCCTCTGTACCACAGCAACACCCAGATCCCTCAGGAGCACAGCAACACCCAGATCCCTCTGTACCACAGCGACACCCAGATCCCTCTGCACCACAGCAACACTCAGATTCCTCAGGATCACAGCAACACCCAGATCCCTTTGTACCACAGCGACACCGAGATCCCTCTGGTACACAGCAACCCCCAGATCCCTCTGTACCACAGCAACACCCAGATCACTCTGTACCACAGCAACACCCAAATACTTCTGTACCACAGCAACACCCAGATCCCTCAGGATCACAGCAACACTCAGATCCCGCTGTACCCTAGCGACACACAGATCCCGCTGTACCACAGCAACATCCAGATCCCTCAGTACCACAGCAACACCCAGATCCCTCTGTACCACAGCAACACCCAGATCCCTCTGTACCGCAGCATAACCCAGATTCCTCTGAAACCACAGCGACACCCAGATCCCTCTGTACCACAGCAACACCCAGATCCCTCTGTACCACAGCCACACCCAGATCCCTCTGTACCACAGCGACACTTGGATCCCTCTGTACCGCAGTGACACCCTGATCCCTCTGTACCAAATCAACATCGAGATCCCTCTGTACCGCAGCAACACCCAAATCCCTCTGTACCACAGCAACACCCAGATACCTCTGTACCACAGCAATACCCAGATCCCTCTGTACCACAGCAACACCCAGATCCCTCTGTACCACAGCAACACCCAGATCCCTCTCTACCACAGCAAATCCCACATCCCTCTGTACCGCAGCAACACCCAGATCCCTCTGTACCACAGCAACACCCAGATCCCTCTGTACCGCAGCAACACCCCGATCCCTCTGCACCGCAGCAACACCCAGATCCCTCTGTATCTCAGCAACACCCAGATCTCTCTGCACCACAGTAACACCCAGATCCCTTTGCACCACAGCGACACCCAGATCCCTCTGTATCTTAGCAACACCCAGATCCCTCTGTACCACAGCAACACCCAGATCCCTCTGTACCACAGCAACACCCAGATCCCTCTGTATCACCGCAACACCCAGATCCCTCTGTACCACAGCGACGCCCAGATCCCTCTGTACCACAGCGAATCCCAGATCCCTCTGTACCACAGCAACACCCAGATCCCTCTGTACCATAGCAACACCCAGATCCCGCTGTACCACAGCAACACCCAGATCCCTCTGTACCACCGCAACACCCAGATCCCTCTGTACCGCCGCAACACCCAGATCCCTCTGTACGACAGCCACTTCCAGATCCCTCTGTACCACAGCAACACCCAGATACCTCTGTACCACAGCAACACCCAGATCACTCTGTACCACAGCAACACCCAGATCCCTCTGTACCACAGCAACACCCAGATCCCTCAGGAGCACAGCAACACCCAGATCCCTCTGTACCACAGCGACACCCAGATCCCTCTGTACTACAGCAACACTCAGATCCCTCAGGATCACAGCAACACCCAGATCCCTTTGTACCACAGCGACACCGAGATCCCTCTGACCACAGCAACCCCCAGATCCCTCTGTACCACAGCAACACCCAGATCCCTCTGTACCACAGCAACACCCAGATCCCTCAGTACCACAGCGACACACAGATCCCTCTGTATCACGCAACACCCAGATCACTCTGTACCACAGCGA
The DNA here is from genome assembly GCF_047496885.1 of Scyliorhinus torazame. Classification (NCBI taxonomy): domain Eukaryota; kingdom Metazoa; phylum Chordata; class Chondrichthyes; order Carcharhiniformes; family Scyliorhinidae; genus Scyliorhinus; species Scyliorhinus torazame. Next base: position 29,390,947 of record NC_092725.1, on the reverse strand, counting down.
CACCAAGATCCCTCTGTACCACAGCGACACCCAGATCCCTCTGTACCACAGCGACACCCAGATCCCTCTGTACCACAGCGAAACCCTGATCCCTCTGTACCACAGCGACACCCAGATCCCTCTGTATCACAGCAACACCCAGATCTCTCTGTACCACAGCAACACCCAGATGCCTCAGGATCACAGCAACACCCAGATCCCTCTGTACCACAGCAACACCCACATCCCTCTGTACCACAGCGACACCCATATCCCTCTGTACCACAGCGACACCCAAAATCCTCTGTACCGCAGCAACACCCAGATCCCTCTGTTCCACAGCAACACCCATATCCCTCTGTAGCACAGCGACACGCAGATCCCTCTGTACCGCAGCTACACGCAGAGCCCTCTGAACCACAGCAACACCCAGATCACTCTGTACCACAGCAACACCCAGTTCCCTCTGTACCACAGCAACACCCAGATCCCTCAGGAGCACAGCAACAGCCAGATCCCTCTGTACCACAGCGACACCCAGATCCCTCTGTACCACAGCAACACTCAGATCCCTCAGGATCACAGCAACACCCAGATCCCTTTGTACCACAGCGACACCGAGATCCCTCTGGACCACAGCAACCCCCAGATCCCTCTGTACCACAGCAACACCCAGATCACTCTGTACCACAGCAACACCCAAATCCTTCTGTACCACAGCAACACCCAGATCCCTCAGGATCACAGCAACACTCAGATCCCTCTGTACTCTAGCGACACACAGATCCCGCTGTACCACAGCAACATCCAGATCCCTCAGTACCACAGCAACACCCAGATCCCTCTGTACCACAGCAACACCCAGATCCCTCTGTACCGCAGCATAACCCAGATCCCTCTGAAACCACAGCGACACCCAGATCCCTCTGTACCACAGCAACACCCAGATCCCTCTGTACCACAGCCACACCCAGATCCCTCTGTACCACAGCGACACTTGGATCCCTCTGTACCGCAGTGACACCCTGATCCCTCTGTACCAAATCAACATCGAGATCCCTCTGTACCGCAGCAACACCCAAATCCCTCTGTACCACAGCAACACCCAGATACCTCTGTACCACAGCAACACCCAGATCCCTCTGTACCACAGCAACACCCAGATCCCTCTGTAACACAGCAACACCCAGATCCCTCTCTACCACAGCAAATCCCACATCCCTCTGTACCGCAGCAACACCCAGATCCCTCTGTACCACAGCAACACCCAGATCCCTCTGTACCGCAGCAACACCCCGATCCCTCTGCACCGCAGCAACACCCAGATCCCTCTGTATCTCAGCAACACCCAGATCCCTGTGCACCACAGTAACACCCAGATCCCTCTGTACCACAGCAACACCCAGATCCCTCTGTACCACAGCAACACCCAGATCCCTCTGTATCACCGCAACACCCAGATCCCTCTGTACCACAGCGACGCCCAGATCCCTCTGTACCACAGCGAATCCCAGATCCCTCTTTACCACAGCAACACCCAGATCCCTCTGTACCATAGCAACACCCAGATCCGGCTGTACCACAGCAACACCCAGATCCCTCTGTACCACCGCAACACCCAGATCCCTCTGTACCGCCGCAACACCCAGATCCCTCTGTACGACAGCGACTTCCAGATCCCTCTGTACCACAGCAACACCCAGATACCTCAGTACCACAGCGACACACAGATCCCTCTGTATCACGCAACACCCAGATCACTCTGTACCACAGCGACACCAAGATCCCTCTGTACCACAGCGACACCCAGATCCCTCTGTACCACAGCGACACCCAGATGCCTCTGTACCACAGCGAAACCCTGATCCCTCTGTACCACAGCGACACCCAGATCCCTCTGTATCACAGCAACACCCAGATCCCTCTGTACCACAGCAACACCCAGATGCCTCAGGATCACAGCAACACCCAGATCCCTCTGTACCACAGCAACACCCAGATCCCTCTGTACCACAGCGACACCCATATCCCTCTGTACCACAGCGACACCCAGAATCCTCTGTACCGCAACAACACCCAGATCCCTCTGTTCCACAGCAACACCCATATCCCTCTGTACCACAGCGACACCCAGATCCCTCTGTACCGCAGCTACACCCAGAGCCCTCTGAACCAGAGCAACACCCAGATCACTCTGTACCACAGCAACTCCCAGTTCCCTCTGTACCACAGCAACACCCAGATACCTCAGGAGCACAGCAACACCCAGATCCTTCTGTACCACAGCGACACCCAGATCCCTCTGTACCACAGCAACACTCAGATCCCTCAGGATCACAGCAACACCCAGATCCCTTTGTACCACAGCGACACCGAGATCCCTCTGTACCACAGCAACCCCCAGAACCCTCTGTACCACAGCAACACCCAGATCACTCTGTACCACAGCAACACCCAGATCCCTCTGTACCACAGCAACACCCAGATCCCTCAGGATCACAGCAACACCCAGATCCCTCTGTACCACAGCGACACCCAGATACCTGTTTACCGCAGCAACACCCAGATCCCTCTGTACCGCATCATCACCCAGATCCCTCTGTACCACAGCAACTCTCAGATCCCTCTGTACCCTAGCGACACACAGATCCCGCTGGACCACAGCAACATCCAGATCCCTCTGTACCACAGCAACACCCAGATCCCTCTGTACCACAGCAACACCCAGATCCCTCTGTACCACAGCGACACCCAGATCCCTCTGCACCGCAGCAACACCCAGATTCCCCTGTACCACAGCAACAACCAGATCCATCTGTACCACCGCAACACACATCCCTCTGTACCGCAGCAACACCCAGATCCCTCTGTACCACAGCGAATCCCAGATCCCTCTGTACCACAGCGACACCCAGATCCCTCTGTTCAAAGGCGAGACCCAGAACCCTCTGTACCGCAGCGACACCCAGATCCCTCTCTACCACAGCAAAACCCACATCCCTCTGTACCGCAACAACACCCAGATCCCTCTGTACCACAGCAACACCCACATCCCTCTGTACCATAGCAACACCCACATCCCTCTGTACCAGCGCAACACCCAGATCCCTCTGTACCGCAGCAACACCAAGATCCCTCTGTACGACAGCGACTCCCAGATCCCTCTGTACCACAGCAACACCCAGATCCCTCGGTACCAGAGCAACACCCAGAACCCACTTTATCACAGCAACAACCAGATCCCTCTGTACCACAGCAACACCCAGATCCCTGTGTATCTCAGCAACACCTTGATCCCTCTGTACCACAGCAACACCCAGATCCCTCTGTACCACAGGAACACCCAGATCCCTCTGTACCACAGCAACACCCAGATCCCTCAGTACCACAGCGACACACAGATCCCTCTGTATCACGCAACACCCAGATCACTCTGTACCACAGCGACACCAAGATCCCTCTGTACCACAGCGACACCCAGATCTCTCTGTACCACAGCGACACCCAGATCCCTCTGTACCACAGCGAAACCCTGATCCCTCTGTACCACAGCGACACCCAGATCCCTCTGTACCACAGCAACACCCAGATGCCTCAGGATCACAGCAACACCCAGATCCCTCTGTACCACAGCAACACCCAGATCCCTCTGTACCACAGCGACACCCATATCCCTCTGTACCACAGCGACACCCAGAATCCTCTGTACCGCAGCAACACCCAGATCCCTCTGTTCCACAGCAACACCCATATCCCTCTGTAGCACAGCGACACGCAGATCCCTCTGTACCGCAGCTACACGCAGAGCCCTCTGAACCACAGCAACACCCAGATCACTCTGTACCACAGCAACACCCAGTTCCCTCTGTACCACAGCAACACCCAGATCCCTCAGGAGCACAGCAACACCCAGATCCCTCTGTACCACAGCAACACTCAGATTCCTCAGGATCACAGCAACACCCAGATCCCTTTGTACCACAGCGACACCGAGATCCCTCTGGACCACAGCAACCCCCAGATCCCTCTGTACCACAGCAACACCCAGATCACTCTGTACCACAGCAACACCCAAATCCTTCTGTACCACAGCAACACCCAGATCCCTCAGGATCACAACAACACTCAGATCCCTCTGTACCCTAGCGACACACAGATCCCGCTGTACCACAGCAACATCCAGATCCCTCAGTACCACAGCAACACCCAGATCCCTCTGTACCACAGCAACACCCAGATCCCTCTGTACCGCAGCATAACCCAGATCCCTCTGAAACCACAGCGACACCCAGATCCCTCTGTACCACAGCAACATCCAGATCCCTCAGTACCACAGCAACACCCAGATCCCTCTGTACCACAGCAACACCCAGATCCCTCTGTACCACAGCCACACCCAGATCCCTCTGTACCACAGCGACACTTGGATCCCTCTGTACCGCAGTGACACCCTGATCCCTCTGTACCAAATCAACATCGAGATCCCTCTGTACCGCAGCAACACCCAAATCCCTCTGTACCACAGCAACACCCAGATACCTCTGTACCACAGCAATACCCAGATCCCTCTGTACCACAGCAACACCCAGATCCCTCTGTACCACAGCAACACCCAGATCCCTCTCTACCACAGCAAATCCCACATCCCTCTGTACCGCAGCAACACCCAGATCCCTCTGTACCACAGCAACACCCAGATCCCTCTGTACCGCAGCAACACCCCGATCCCTCTGCACCGCAGCAACACCCAGATCCCTCTGTATCTCAGCAACACCCAGATCTCTCTGCACCACAGTAACACCCAGATCCCTTTGCACCACAGCGACACCCAGATCCCTCTGTATCTTAGCAACACCCAGATCCCTCTGTACCACAGCAACACCCAGATCCCTCTGTACCACAGCAACACCCAGATCCCTCTGTATCACCGCAACACCCAGATCCCTCTGTACCACAGCGACACCCAGATCCCTCTGTACCACAGCGAATCCCAGATCCCTCTGTACCACAGCAACACCCAGATCCCTCTGTACCATAGCAACACCCAGATCCCGCTGTACCACAGCAACACCCAGATCCCTCTGTACCACCGCAACACCCAGATCCCTCTGTACCGCCGCAACACCCAGATCCCTCTGTACGACAGCCACTTCCAGATCCCTATGTACCACAGCAACACCCAGATACCTCTGTACCACAGCAACACCCAGATCACTCTGTACCACAGCAACACCCAGATCCCTCTGTACCACAGCAACACCCAGATCCCTCAGGATCACAGCAACACCCAGATCCCTCTGTACCACAGCGACACCCAGATACCTGTTTACCGCAGCAACACCAAGATCCCTCTGTACGACAGCGACTCCCAGATCCCTCTGTACCACAGCAACACACAGATCCCTCGGTACCAGAGCAACACCCAGAACCCACTTTATCACAGCAACAACCAGATCCCTCTGTACCACAGCAACACCCAAATCCCTGTGTATCTCAGCAACACCTTGATCCCTCTGTACCACAGCAACACCCAGATCCCTCTGTACCACAGGAACACCCAGATCCCTCTGTACCACAGCAACACCCAGATCCCTCAGTACCACAGCGACACACAGATCCCTCTGTATCACGCAACACCCAGATCACTCTGTACCACAGCGACACCAAGATCCCTCTGTACCACAGCGACACCCAGATCCCTCTGTACCACAGCGACACCCAGATCCCTCTGTACCACAGCGAAACCCTGATCCCTCTGTACCACAGCGACACCCAGATCCCTCTGTATCACAGCAACACCCAGATCCCTCTGTACCACAGCAACACCCAGATGCCTCAGGATCACAGCAACACCCAGATCCCTCTGTACCAAAGCAACACCCACATCCCTCTGTACCACAGCGACACCCATATCCCTCTGTACCACAGCGACACCCAGAATCCTCTGTACCGCAGCAACACCCAGATCCCTCTCTTCCACAGCAACACCCATATCCCTCTGTAGCACAGCGACACGCAGATCCCTCTGTACCGCAGCTACACGCAGAGCCCTCTGAACCACAGCAACACCCAGATCACTCTGTACCACAGCAACACCCAGTTCCCTCTGTACCACAGCAACACCCAGATCCCTCAGGAGCACAGCAACACCCAGATCCCTCTGTACCACAGCGACACCCAGATCCCTCTGTACCACAGCAACACTCAGATCCCTCAGGATCACAGCAACACCCAGATCCCTTTGTACCACAGCGACACCGAGATCCCTCTGGACCACAGCAACCCCCAGACCCCTCTGTACCACAGCAACACCCAGATCACTCTGTACCACAGCAACACCCAAATCCTTCTGTACCACAGCAACACCCAGATCCCTCAGGATCACAGCAACACTCAGATCCCTCTGTACCCTAGCGACACACAGATCCCGCTGTACCACAGCAACATCCAGATCCCTCAGTACCACTTCAACACCCAGATCCCTCTGTACCACAGCAACACCCAGATCCCTCTGTACCGCAGCATAACCCAGATCCCTCTGAAACCACAGCGACACCCAGATCCCTCTGTACCACAGCAACACCCAGATCCCTCTGTACCACAGCCACACCCAGATCCCTCTGTACCACAGCGACACTTGGATCCTTCTGTACCGCAGTGACACCCTGATCCCTCTGTACCAAATCAACATCGAGATCCCTCTGTACCGCAGCAACACCCAAATCCCTCTGTACCACAGCAACACCCAGATACCTCTGTACCACAGCAACACCCAGATCCCTCTGTACCACAGCAACACCCAGATCCCTCTGTACCGCAGCAACACCCCGATCCCTCTGCACCGCAGCAACACCCAGATCCCTCTGTATCTCAGCAACACCCAGATCCCTCTGCACCACAGTAACACCCAGATCCCTCTGTACCGCAGCTACACCCAGATCCCTCTGTACCACAGCAACACCCAGATCCCTCTCTACCACAGCAAATCCCACATCCCTCTGTACCGCAGCAACACCCAGATCCCTCTGTACCACAGCAACACCCAGATCCCTCTGTACCGCAGCAACACCCCGATCCCTCTGCACCGCAGCAACACCCAGATCCCTCTGTATCTCAGCAACACCCAGATCCCTCTGCACCACAGTAACACCCAGATCCCTCTGTACCACAGCAACACCCAGATCCCTCTGTACCACAGCAACACCCAGATCCCTCTGTATCACCGCAACACCCAGATCCCTCTGTACCACAGCGACGCCCAGATCCCTCTGTACCACAGCGAATCCCAGATCCCTCTGTACCACAGCAACACCCAGATCCCTCTGTACCATAGCAACACCCAGATCCCGCTGTACCACAGCAACACCCAGATCCCTCTGTACCACCGCAACACCCAGATCCCTCTGTACCGCCGCAACACCCAGAACCCTCTGTACGACAGCGACTTCCAGATCCCTCTGTACCACAGCAACACCCAGATACCTCAGTACCACAGCGACACACAGATCCCTCTGTATCACGCAACACCCAGATCACTCTGTACCACAGCGACACCAAGATCCCTCTGTACCACAGCGACACCCAGATCCCTCTGTACCACAGCGACACCCAGATCCCTCTGTACCACAGCGAAACCCTGATCCCTCTGTACCACAGCGACACCCAGATCCCTCTGTATCACAGCAACACCCAGATCCCTCTGTACCACAGCAACACCCAGATGCCTCAGGATCACAGCAACACCCAGATCCCTCTGTACCACAGCAACACCCAGATCCCTCTGTACCACAGCGACACCCATATCCCTCTGTACCACAGCGACACCCAGAATCCTCTGTACCGCAGCAACACCCAGATCCCTCTGTTCCACAGCAACACCCATATCCCTCTGTACCACAGCGACACCCAGATCCCTCTGTACCGCAGCTACACCCAGAGCCCTCTGAACCAGAGCAACACCCAGATCACTCTGTACCACAGCAACTCCCAGTTCCCTCTGTACCACAGCAACACCCAGATACCTCAGGAGCACAGCAACACCCAGATCCCTCTGTACCACAGCGACACCCAGATCCCTCTGTACCACAGCAACACTCAGATCCCTCAGGATCACAGCAACACCCAGATCCCTTTGTACCACAGCGACACCGAGATCCCTCTGTACCACAGCAACCCCCAGATCCCTCTGTACCACAGCAACACCCAGATCACTCTGTACCACAGCAACACCCAGATCCCTCTGTACCACAGCAACACCCAGATCCCTCAGGATCACAGCAACGCCCAGATCCCTCTGTACCACAGCGACACCCAGATACCTGTTTACCGCAGCAACACCCAGATCCCTCTGTACCGCATCATCACCCAGATCCCTCTGTACCACAGCAACACTCAGATACCTCTGTACCCTAGCGACACACAGATCCCGCTGTACAACAGCAACATCCAGATCCCTCTGTACCACAGCAACACCCAGATCCCTCTGTACCGCAGCATAACCCAGATCCCTCTGTACCACTGCAACACCCAGATCCCTCAGGATCACAGCAACACCCAGATCCCTCTGTACCACAGCGACACCCAGATACCTGTTTACCGCAGCAACACCAAGATCCCTCTGTACGACAGCGACTCCCAGATCCCTCTGTACCACAGCAACACCCAGATCCCTCGGTACCAGAGCAACACCCAGAACCCACTTTATCACAGCAACAACCAGATCCCTCTGTACCACAGCAACACCCAAATCCCTGTGTATCTCAGCAACACCTTGATCCCTCTGTACCACAGCAACACCCAGATCCCTCTGTACCACAGGAACACCCAGATCCCTCTGTACCACAGCAACACCCAGATCCCTCAGTACCACAGCGACACACAGATCCCTCTGTATCACGCAACACCCAGATCACTCTGTACCACAGCGACACCAAGATCCCTCTGTACCACAGCGACACCCAGATCCCTCTGTACCACAGCGACACCCAGATCCCTCTGTACCACAGCGAAACCCTGATCCCTCTGTACCACAGCGACACCCAGATCCCTCTGTATCACAGCAACACCCAGATCCCTCTGTACCACAGCAACACCCAGATGCCTCAGGATCACAGCAACACCCAGATCCCTCTGTACCACAGCAACACCCACATCCCTCTGTACCACAGCGACACCCATATCCCTCTGTACCACAGCGACACCCAGAATCCTCTGTACCGCAGCAACACCCAGATCCCTCTGTTCCACAGCAACACCCATATCCCTCTGTAGCACAGCGACACGCAGATCCCTCTGTACCGCAGCTACACGCAGAGCCCTCTGAACCACAGCAACACCCAGATCACTCTGTACCACAGCAACACCCAGTTCCCTCTGTACCACAGCAACACCCAGATCCCTCAGGAGCACAGCAACACCCAGATCCCTCTGTACCACAGCGACACCCAGATCCCTCTGTACCACAGCAACACTCAGATCCCTCAGGATCACAGCAACACCCAGATCCCTTTGTACCACAGCGACACCGAGATCCCTCTGGACCACAGCAACCCCCAGACCCCTCTGTACCACAGCGACACCGAGATCCCTCTGTACCACAGCAACCCCCAGACCCCTCTGTACCACAGCAACACCCAGATCCCTCTGTACCACAGCAACACCCAAATCACTCTGTACCACAGCAACACCCAAATCCTTCTGTACCACAGCAACACCCAGATCCCTCAGGATCACAGCAACACTCAGATCCCTCTGTACCACAGCGACACCCAGATCCCTCTGTACCCTAGCGACACACAGATCCCGCTGTACCACAGCAACATCCAGATCCCTCAGTACCACTGCAACACCCAGATCCCTCTGTACCACAGCAACACCCAGATCCCTCTGTACCGCAGCATAACCCAGATCCCTCTGAAACCACAGCGACACCCAGATCCCTCTGTACCACAGCAACACCCAGATCCCTCTGTACCACAGCCACACCCAGATCCCTCTGTACCACAGCGACACTTGGATCCCTCTGTACCGCAGTGACACCCTGATCCCTCTGTACCAAATCAACATCCAGATCCCTCTGTACCGCAGCAACACCCAAATCCCTCTGTACCACAGCAACACCCAGATACCTCTGTACCACAGCAACACACAGATCCCTCTGTACCACAGCAACACCCAGATCCCTCTGTACCACAGCAACACCCAGATCCCTCTCTACCACAGCAAATCCCACATCCCTCTGTACCGCAGCAACACCCAGATCCCTCTGTACCACAGCAAAACCCAGATCCCTCTGTACCGCAGCAACACCCCGATCCCTCTGCACCGCAGCAACACCCAGATCCCGCTGTACCACAGCAACACCCAGATCCCTCTGTACCACAGCGACGCCCAGATCCCTCTGTACCACAGCGAATCCCAGATCCCTCTGTACCACAGCAACACCCAGATCCCTCTGTACCATAGCAACACCCAGATCCCGCTGTACCACAGCAACACCCAGATCCCTCTGTACCACCGCAACACCCAGATCCCTCTGTACCGCCGCAACACCCAGAACCCTCTGTACGACAGCGACTTCCAGATCCCTCTGTACCACAGCAACACCCAGATACCTCAGTACCACAGCGACACACAGATCCCTCTGTATCACGCAACACCCAGATCACTCTGTACCACAGCGACACCAAGATCCCTCTGTACCACAGCGACACCCAGATCCCTCTGTACCACAGCGAGACCCAGATCCCTCTGTACCACAGCGAAACCCTGATCCCTCTGTACCACAGCGACACCCAGATACCTCTGTACCACAGCAACACCCAGATCCCTCTGTACCACAGCAACACCCAGATCCCTCTGTACCACAGCAACACCCAGATCCCTCTCTACCACAGCAAATCCCACATCCCTCTGTACCGCAGCAACACCCAGATCCCTCTGTACCACAGCAACACCCAGATCCCTCTGTACCGCAGCAACACCCCGATCCCTCTGCACCGCAGCAACACCCAGATCCCTCTGTATCTCAGCAACACCCAGATCCCTCTGCACCACAGTAACACCCAGATCCCTCTGTACCACAGCAACACCCAGATCCCTCTGTATCACAGCAACACCCAGATTCCTCTGTACCACAGCAACACCCAGATGCCTCAGGATCACAGCAACACCCATATCCCTCTGTACCACAGCGACACCCAGAATCCTCTGTACCGCAGCAACACCCAGATCCCTCTGTTCCACAGCAACACCCATATCCCTCTGTACCACAGCGACACCCAGATCCCTCTGTACCGCAGCTACACCCAGAGCCCTCTGAACCAGAGCAACACCCAGATCACTCTGTACCACAGCAACTCCCAGTTCCCTCTGTACCACAGCAACACCCAGATACCTCAGGAGCACAGCAACACCCAGATCCCTCTGTACCACAGCGACACCCAGATCCCTCTGTACCACAGCAACACTCAGATCCCTCAGGATCACAGAAACACCCAGATCCCTTTGTACCACAGCGACACCGAGATCCCTCTGTACCACAGCAACCCCCAGATCCCTCTGTACCACAGCAACACCCAGATCACTCTGTACCACAGCAACACCCAGATCCCTCTGTACCACAGCAACACCCAGATCCCTCAGGATCACAGCAACACCCAGATCCCTCTGTACCACAGCGACACCCAGATACCTGTTTACCGCAGCAACACCCAGATCCCTCTGTACCGCATCATCACCCAGATCCCTCTGTACCACAGCAACACTCAGATACCTCTGTACCCTAGCGACACACAGATCCCGCTGTACCACAGCAACATCCAGATCCCTCTGTACCACAGCAACACCCAGATCCCTCTATACCACAGCAACACCCAGATCCCTCTGTACCACAGCGACACTTGGACCCCTCTGTACCGCAGTGACACCCTGATCCCTCTGTACCAAATCAACATCCAGATCCCTCTGTACCGCAGCAACACCCAAATCCCTCTGTACCACAGCAACACCCAGATCCCTCTGTACCACAGCAACACCCAGATCCCTCTGTACCACAGCAACACCCAGATCCCTCTGTACCGCAGCAACACCCAGATCCCTCTCTACCACAGCAAAACCCACATCCCTCTGTACCGCAGCAACACCTAGATCCCTCTGTACCACAGCAACACCCAGATCCCTCTGTACCGCAGCAACACCCCGATCCCTCTGCACCGCAGCAACACCCAGATCCCTCTGTATCTCAGCAACACCCAGATCCCTCTGCACCACTGTAACACCCAGATCCCTTTGTACCACAGCGACACACAGATCCCTCTGTATCTTAGCAACACCCAGATCCCTCTGTACCACAGCAACACCCAGATCCCTCTGTACCACAGCAACACCCAAATCCCTCTGTACCACAGCAACACCCAGATCCCTCTGTATCACCGCAACACCCAGATCCCTCTGTACCACAGCGACGCCCAGATCCCTCTGTACCACAGCGACTCCCAGATCCCTCTGTACCACAGCAACACCCAGATCCCTCTGTACCACAGCAACACCCAGATCCCGCTGTACCACATCAGCACCCAGATCCCTCTGTACCACCGCAACACCCAGATCCCTCTGTACCGCCGCAACACCCAGATCCCTCTGTACGACAGCGACTCCCAGATCCCTCTGTACCACAGCAACACCCAGATCCCTCTGTACCCGAGCAACACCCAGCACCCACTTTATCACAGCAACAACCAGATCCCTCTGAACCACAGCAACACCCAGATCCCTCTGTACCACAGCAACACCCAAATCCCTCTGTACCACAGCAACACCCAGATCCCTCTGTACCACAGCATCACCCAGATCCCTCTGTACCGCAGCAACACCCAGAACCCTCTGTACCGCAGCAACTCCCAGATCCCTCTATACCACAGCGACACCCAGATCCCTCTGTACCGCAGCGACACCCAGATCCCTCTGTACAGCAGCAACACCCAGATCCCTCTGTACCGCAGCAAAATCCAGATCCCTCTGTACCGCAGCAACACCCAGATCCCTCTGTACCGCAGCAACAAGCAGATCCCTCTGTACCACAGCGACACCCAGATCCCTCTGTACCGCAGTGACACCAATATCCCTCTGTACCGCAGCAAAACCCAGATCGCTCTGTATCACAGCAACACCCAGATCCCTCGGTACCACAGCAACACCCAGATCGCTCTGTACCACAGCAACACCCAGATCCCTCTGCACCACAGCAACACCTAGGTCCCAATGTACCACCGCAACACCCAGATCCCTCTGTACCACAGCAACACCCAGATCCCACTGTACCACCTCAACACCTAATTACCGCTGTACCACCGCAACACCCAGAGCCCTCTGTACCACAGCAACACCCAGATCCCTCTGTACCACAGCAACACCAAGATCCCTCTGTACCACAGCAACACCCAGATCCCTCTGTACCGCAGCGTCACCCTGATCCCGCTGTACCACAGCAACATCCAGATCCCTCTATACCGCAGCAACACCCAGATCACTCTGTACCACAGCAACACCCAGATCCCTCTGTATCGCAGCTACACCCAGATCCCTCTTTACCGCAGCAACACCCAGATCCCTCTGTACCACAGCAACACCCAGATCCCTCTGTACCACAGCAACACTCAGATCCCTCTGTACCGTAGCGACACCCAGATCCCGCTGTACCACAGCGACATCCAGATCCCTCTGTACCACAGCAACACCCAGATCCCTCTGTACAGCAGCAACACCCAGATCCCTCTGTACCGCAGCATAACCCAGATCCCTCTGAAACCACAGCGACACCCAGATCCCTCTTTACCACAGCAACACCCAGATCCCTCTTTACCACAACCACACCCAGATCCCTCTGTACCACAGCGACACTCGGATCCCTCTGTACCGCAGTGACACCCTGATCCCTCTGTACCAAATCATCATCCAGATCCCTCTGTACCGCAGCAACACCCAAATCCCTCTGTACCACAGCAACACCCAGATCCCTCTGTACCACAGCAACACCCAGATCCCTCTGTACCACAGCAACACCCAGATCCCTCTGTACCGCAGCAACACCCAGATCCCTCTCTACCACAGCAAAACCCACATCCCTCTGTACCGCAGCAACACCCAGATCCCTCTGTACGACAGCAACACCCAGATCCCTCTGTACCGCAGCAACACCCCGATCCCTCTGCACCGCAGCAACACCCAGATCCCTCTGTACCACCGCAACACCCAGATCCCTCTGTACCACAGCGACGCCCAGATCCCTCTGTACCACAGCGACTCCCAGATCCCTCTGTACCACAGCAACACCCAGATCCCTCTGTACCACAGCAACACCCAGATCCCGCTGTACCACATCAGCACCCAGATCCCTCTGTACCACCGCAACACCCAGATCCCTCTGTACCGCCGCAACACCCAGATCCCTCTGTACCACAGCAACACCCAAATCCCTCTGTACCACAGCAACACCCAGATCCCTCTGTATCACCGCAACACCCAGATCCCTCTGTACCACAGCGACGCCCAGATCCCTCTGTACCACAGCGACTCCCAGATCCCTCTGTACCACAGCAACACCCAGATCCCTCTGTACCACAGCAACACCCAGATCCCGCTGTACCACATCAGCACCCAGATCCCTCTGTACCACCGCAACACCCAGATCCCTCTGTACCGCCGCAACACCCAGATCCCTCTGTACGACAGCGACTCCCAGATCCCTCTGTACCACAGCAACACCCAGATCCCTCTGTACCCGAGCAACACCCAGCACCCACTTTATCACAGCAACAACCAGATACCTCTGAACCACAGCAACACCCAGATCCCTCTGTACCACAGCAACACCCAAATCCCTCTGTACCACAGCAACACCCAGATCCCTCTGTACCACAGCATCACCCAGATCCCTCTGTACCGCAGCAACACCCAGAACCCTCTGTACCGCAGCAACTCCCAGATCCCTCTATACCACAGCGACACCCAGATCCCTCTGTACCGCAGCGACACCCAGATCCCTCTGTATCGCAGCAAAATCCAGATCCCTCTGTACCGCAGCAACACCCAGATCCCTCTGTACCGCAGCAACAAGCAGATCCCTCTGTACCACAGCGACACCCAGATCCCTCTGTACCGCAGTGGCACCAATATCCCTCTGTACCGCAGCAAAACCCAGATCCCTCTGTATCACAGCAACACCCAGATCCCTCGGTACCACAGCAACACCCAGATCGCTCTGTACCACAGCAACACCCAGATCCCTCTGCACCACAGCAACACCTAGGTCCCAATGTACCACCGCAACACCCAGATCCCTCTGTACCACAGCAACACCCAGATCCCTCTGTACCACCTCAACACCTAATTACCGCTGTACCACCGCAACACCCAGAGCCCTCTGTACCACAGCAACACCCAGATCCCTCTGTACCACAGCAACACCAAGATCCCTCTGTACCACAGCAACACCCAGATCCCTCTGTACCGCAGCGTCACCCTGATCCCGCTGTACCACAGCAACATCCAGATCCCTCTATACCGCAGCAACACCCAGATCACTCTGTACCACAGCAACACCCAGATCCCTCTGTATCGCAGCTACACCCAGATCCCTCTTTACCGCAGCAACACCCAGATCCCTCTGTACCGCAGCAACACCCAGATCCCTCTGTACCACAGCAACACTCAGATCCCTCTGTACCGTAGCGACACCCAGATCCCTCTGTACCACAGCGACGCCCAGATCCCTCTGTACCACAGCGACGCCCAGATCCCTCTGTACCACAGCGACTCCCAGATCCCTCTGTACCACAGCAACACCCAGATCCCTCTGTACCACAGCAACACCCAGATCCCGCTGGACCACATCAGCACCCAGATCCCTCTGTACCACCGCAACACCCAGATCCCTCTGTACCGCCGCAACACCCAGATCCCTCTGTACGACAGCGACTCCCAGATCCCTCTGTACCACAGCAACACCCAGATCCCTCTGTACTCGAGCAACACCCAGCACCCACTTTATCACAGCAACAACCAGATACCTCTGAACCACAGCAACACCCAGATCCCTCTGTACCACAGCAACACCCAAATCCCTCTGTACCACAGCAACACCCAGATCCCTCTGTACCACAGCATCACCCAGATCCCTCTGTACCGCAGCAACACCCAGAACCCTCTGTACCGCAGCAACTCCCAGATCCCTCTATACCACAGCGACACCCAGATCCCTCTGTACCGCAGCGACACCCAGATCCCTCTGTACAGCAGCAACACCCAGATCCCTCTGTACCGCAGCAAAATCCAGATCCCTCTGTACCGCAGCAACACCCAGATCCCTCTGTACCGCAGCAACAAGCAGATCCCTCTGTACCACAGCGACACCCAGATCCCTCTGCACCACAGCAACACCTAGGTCCCAATGTACCACCGCAACACCCAGATCCCTCTGTACCACAGCAACACCCAGATCCCTCTGTACCACCTCAACACCTAATTACCGCTGTACCACCGCAACACCCAGAGCCCTCTGTACCACAGCAACACCCAGATCCCTCTGTACCACAGCAACACCAAGATCCCTCTGTACCACAGCAACACCCAGATCCCTCTGTACCGCAGCGTCACCCTGATCCCGCTGTACCACAGCAACATCCAGATCCCTCTATACCGCAGCAACACCCAGATCACTCTGTACCACAGCAACACCCAGATCCCTCTGTATCGCAGCTACACCCAGATCCCTCTTTACCGCAGCAACACCCAGATCCCTCTGTACCGCAGCAACACCCAGATCCCTCTGTACCACAGCAACACTCAGATCCCTCTGTACCGTAGCGCCACCCAGATCCCGCTGTACCACAGCGACATCCAGATCCCTCTGTACCACAGCAACACCCAGATCCCTCTGTACAGCAGCAACACCCAGATCCCTCTGTACCGCAGCATAACACAGATCCCTCTGAAACCACAGCGACACCCAGATCCCTCTTTACCACAGCAACACCCAGATCCCTCTTTACCACAACCACACCCAGATCCCTCTGTACCACAGCGACACTCGGATCCCTCTGTACCGCAGTGACACCCTGATCCCTCTGTACCAAATCATCATCCAGATCCCTCTGTACCGCAGCAACACCCAAATCCCTCTGTACCACAGCAACACCCTGATCCCTCTGTACCACAGCAACACCCACATCCCTCTGTACCACAGCAACACCCAGATCCCTCTGTACCGCAGCAACACCCAGATCCCTCTCTATCACAGCAAAACCCACATCCCTCTGTACCGCAGCAACACCCAGATCCCTCTGTACGACAGCAACACCCAGATCCCTCTGTACCGCAGCAACACCCCGATCCCTCTGCACCGCAGCAACACCCAGATCCCTCTGTACCACCGCAACACCCAGATCCCTCTGTACCACAGCGACGCCCAGATCCCTCTGTACCACAGCGACTCCCAGATCCCTCTGTACCACAGCAACACCCAGATCCCTCTGTACCACAGCAACACCCAGATCCCGCTGTACCACATCAGCACCCAGATCCCTCTGTACCACCGCAACACCCAGATCCCTCTGTACCGCCGCAACACCCAGATCCCTCTGTACGACAGCGACTCCCAGATCCCTCTGTACCACAGCAACACCCAGATCCCTCTGTACCCGAGCAACACCCAGCACCCACTTTATCACAGCAACAACCAGATACCTCTGAACCACAGCAACACCCAGATCCCTCTGTACCACAGCAACACCCAAATCCCTCTGTACCACAGCAACACCCAGATCCCTCTGTACCACAGCATCACCCAGATCCCTCTGTACCGCAGCAACACCCAGAACCCTCTGTACCGCAGCAACTCCCAGATCCCTCTATACCACAGCGACACCCAGATCCCTCTGTACCGCAGCGACACCCAGATCCCTCTGTACAGCAGCAACACCCAGATCCCTCTGTACCGCAGCAAAATCCAGATCCCTCTGTACCGCAGCAACACCCAGATCCCTCTGTACCGCAGCAACAAGCAGATCCCTCTGTACCACAGCGACACCCAGATCCCTCTGCACCACAGCAACACCTAGGTCCCAATGTACCACCGCAACACCCAGATCCCTCTGTACCACAGCAACACCCAGATCCCTCTGTACCACCTCAACACCTAATTACCACTGTACCACCGCAACACCCAGAGCCCTCTGTACCACAGCAACACCCAAATCCCTCTGTACCACAGCAACACCAAGATCCCTCTGTACCACAGCAACACCCAGATCCCTCTGTACCGCAGCGTCACCCTGATCCCGCTGTACCACAGCAACATCCAGATCCCTCTATACCGCAGCAACACCCAGATCACTCTGTACCACAGCAACACCCAGATCCCTCTGTCTCGCAGCTACACCCAGATCCCTCTTTACCGCAGCAACACCCAGATCCCTCTGTACCGCAGCAACACCCAGATCCCTCTGTACCACAGCAACACTCAGATCCCTCTGTACCGTAGCGCCACCCAGATCCCGCTGTACCACAGCGACATCCAGATCCCTCTGTACCACAGCAACACCCAGATCCCTCTGTACCGCAGCGTCACCCTGATCCCGCTGTACCACAGCAACATCCAGATCCCTCTATACCGCAGCAACACCCAGATCACTCTGTACCACAGCAACACCCAGATCCCTCTGTATCGCAGCTACACCCAGATCCCTCTTTACCGCAGCAACACCCAGATCCCTCTGTACCACAGCAACACCCAGATCCCTCTGTACCACAGCAACACTCAGATCCCTCTGTACCGTAGCGACACCCAGATCCCGCTGTACCACAGCGACATCCAGATCCCTCTGTACCACAGCAACACCCAGATCCCTCTGTACAGCAGCAACACCCAGATCCCTCTGTACCGCAGCATAACCCAGATCCCTCTGAAACCACAGCGACACCCAGATCCCTCTTTACCACAGCAACACCCAGATCCCTCTTTACCACAACCACACCCAGATCCCTCTGTACCACAGCGACACTCGGATCCCTCTGTACCGCAGTGACACCCTGATCCCTCTGTACCAAATCATCATCCAGATCCCTCTGTACCGCAGCAACACCCAAATCCCTCTGTACCACAGCAACACCCAGATCCCTCTGTACCACAGCAACACCCAGATCCCTCTGTACCACAGCAACACCCAGATCCCTCTGTACCGCAGCAACACCCAGATCCCTCTCTACCACAGCAAAACCCACATCCCTCTGTACCGCAGCAACACCCAGATCCCTCTGTACGACAGCAACACCCAGATCCCTCTGTACCGCAGCAACACCCCGATCCCTCTGCACCGCAGCAACACCCAGATCCCTCTGTACCACCGCAACACCCAGATCCCTCTGTACCACAGCGACGCCCAGATCCCTCTGTACCACAGCGACTCCCAGATCCCTCTGTACCACAGCAACACCCAGATCCCTCTGTACCACAGCAACACCCAGATCCCGCTGTACCACATCAGCACCCAGATCCCTCTGTACCACCGCAACACCCAGATCCCTCTGTACCGCCGCAACACCCAGATCCCTCTGTACCACAGCAACACCCAAATCCCTCTGTACCACAGCAACACCCAGATCCCTCTGTATCACCGCAACACCCAGATCCCTCTGTACCACAGCGACGCCCAGATCCCTCTGTACCACAGCGACTCCCAGATCCCTCTGTACCACAGCAACACCCAGATCCCTCTGTACCACAGCAACACCCAGATCCCGCTGTACCACATCAGCACCCAGATCCCTCTGTACCACCGCAACACCCAGATCCCTCTGTACCGCCGCAACACCCAGATCCCTCTGTACGACAGCGACTCCCAGATCCCTCTGTACCACAGCAACACCCAGATCCCTCTGTACCCGAGCAACACCCAGCACCCACTTTATCACAGCAACAACCAGATACCTCTGAACCACAGCAACACCCAGATCCCTCTGTACCACAGCAACACCCAAATCCCTCTGTACCACAGCAACACCCAGATCCCTCTGTACCACAGCATCACCCAGATCCCTCTGTACCGCAGCAACACCCAGAAACCTCTGTACCGCAGCAACTCCCAGATCCCTCTATACCACAGCGACACCCAGATCCCTCTGTACCGCAGCGACACCCAGATCCCTCTGTATCGCAGCAAAATCCAGATCCCTCTGTACCGCAGCAACACCCAGATCCCTCTGTACCGCAGCAACAAGCAGATCCCTCTGTACCACAGCGACACCCAGATCCCACTGTACCGCAGTGGCACCAATATCCCTCTGTACCGCAGCAAAACCCAGATCCCTCTGTATCACAGCAACACCCAGATCCCTCGGTACCACAGCAACACCCAGATCGCTCTGTACCACAGCAACACCCAGATCCCTCTGCACCACAGCAACACCTAGGTCCCAATGTACCACCGCAACACCCAGATCCCTCTGTACCACAGCAACACCCAGATCCCTCTGTACCACCTCAACACCTAATTACCGCTGTACCACCGCAACACCCAGAGCCCTCTGTACCACAGCAACACCCAGATCCCTCTGTACCACAGCAACACCAAGATCCCTCTGTACCACAGCAACACCCAGATCCCTCTGTACCGCAGCGTCACCCTGATCCCGCTGTACCACAGCAACATCCAGATCCCTCTATACCGCAGCAACACCCAGATCACTCTGTACCACAGCAACACCCAGATCCCTCTGTATCGCAGCTACACCCAGATCCCTCTTTACCGCAGCAACACCCAGATCCCTCTGTACCGCAGCAACACCCAGATCCCTCTGTACCACAGCAACACTCAGATCCCTCTGTACCGTAGCGACACCCAGATCCCTCTGTACCACAGCGACGCCCAGATCCCTCTGTACCACAGCGACGCCCAGATCCCTCTGTACCACAGCGACTCCCAGATCCCTCTGTACCACAGCAACACCCAGATCCCTCTGTACCACAGCAACACCCAGATCCCGCTGTAACACATCAGCACCCAGATCCCTCTGTACCACCGCAACACCCAGATCCCTCTGTACCGCCGCAACACCCAGATCCCTCTGTACGACAGCGACTCCCAGATCCCTCTGTACCACAGCAACACCCAGATCCCTCTGTACTCGAGCAACACCCAGCACCCACTTTATCACAGCAACAACCAGATACCTCTGAACCACAGCAACACCCAGATCCCTCTGTACCACAGCAACACCCAAATCCCTCTGTACCACAGCAACACCCAGATCCCTCTGTACCACAGCATCACCCAGATCCCTTTGTACCGCAGCAACACCCAGAACCCTCTGTACCGCAGCAACTCCCAGATCCCTCTATACCACAGCGACACCCAGATCCCTCTGTACCGCAGCGACACCCAGATCCCTCTGTACAGCAGCAACACCCAGATCCCTCTGTACCGCAGCAAAATCCAGATCCCTCTGTACCGCAGCAACACCCAGATCCCTCTGTACCGCAGCAACAAGCAGATCCCTCTGTACCACAGCGACACCCAGATCCCTCTGCACCACAGCAACACCTAGGTCCCAATGTACCACCGCAACACCCAGATCCCTCTGTACCACAGCAACACCCAGATCCCTCTGTACCACCTCAACACCTAATTACCGCTGTACCACCGCAACACCCAGAGCCCTCTGTACCACAGCAACACCCAGATCCCTCTGTACCACAGCAACACCAAGATCCCTCTGTACCACAGCAACACCCAGATCCCTCTGTACCGCAGCGTCACCCTGATCCCGCTGTACCACAGCAACATCCAGATCCCTCTATACCGCAGCAACACCCAGATCACTCTGTACCACAGCAACACCCAGATCCCTCTGTATCGCAGCTACACCCAGATCCCTCTTTACCGCAGCAACACCCAGATCCCTCTGTACCGCAGCAACACCCAGATCCCTCTGTACCACAGCAACACTCAGATCCCTCTGTACCGTAGCGCCACCCAGATCCCGCTGTACCACAGCGACATCCAGATCCCTCTGTACCACAGCAACACCCAGATCCCTCTGTACAGCAGCAACACCCAGATCCCTCTGTACCGCAGCATAACACAGATCCCTCTGAAACCACAGCGACACCCAGATCCCTCTTTACCACAGCAACACCCAGATCCCTCTTTACCACAACCACACCCAGATCCCTCTGTACCACAGCGACACTCGGATCCCTCTGTACCGCAGTGACACCCTGATCCCTCTGTACCAAATCATCATCCAGATCCCTCTGTACCGCAGCAACACCCAAATCCCTCTGTACCACAGCAACACCCTGATCCCTCTGTACCACAGCAACACCCAGATCCCTCTGTACCACAGCAACACCCAGATCCCTCTGTACCGCAGCAACACCCAGATCCCTCTCTATCACAGCAAAACCCACATCCCTCTGTACCGCAGCAACACCCAGATCCCTCTGTACGACAGCAACACCCAGATCCCTCTGTACCGCAGCAACACCCCGATCCCTCTGCACCGCAGCAACACCCAGATCCCTCTGTACCACCGCAACACCCAGATCCCTCTGTACCACAGCGACGCCCAGATCCCTCTGTACCACAGCGACTCCCAGATCCCTCTGTACCACAGCAACACCCAGATCCCTCTGTACCACAGCAACACCCAGATCCCGCTGTACCACATCAGCACCCAGATCCCTCTGTACCACCGCAACACCCAGATCCCTCTGTACCGCCGCAACACCCAGATCCCTCTGTACGACAGCGACTCCCAGATCCCTCTGTACCACAGCAACACCCAGATCCCTCTGTACCCGAGCAACACCCAGCACCCACTTTATCACAGCAACAACCAGATACCTCTGAACCACAGCAACACCCAGATCCCTCTGTACCACAGCAACACCCAAATCCCTCTGTACCACAGCAACACCCAGATCCCTCTGTACCACAGCATCACCCAGATCCCTCTGTACCGCAGCAACACCCAGAACCCTCTGTACCGCAGCAACTCCCAGATCCCTCTATACCACAGCGACACCCAGATCCCTCTGTACCGCAGCGACACCCAGATCCCTCTGTACAGCAGCAACACCCAGATCCCTCTGTACCGCAGCAAAATCCAGATCCCTCTGTACCGCAGCAACACCCAGATCCCTCTGTACCGCAGCAACAAGCAGATCCCTCTGTACCACAGCGACACCCAGATCCCTCTGCACCACAGCAACACCTAGGTCCCAATGTACCACCGCAACACCCAGATCCCTCTGTACCACAGCAACACCCAGATCCCTCTGTACCACCTCAACACCTAATTACCACTGTACCACCGCAACACCCAGAGCCCTCTGTACCACAGCAACACCCAGATCCCTATGTACCACAGCAACACCAAGATCCCTCTGTACCACAGCAACACCCAGATCCCTCTGTACCGCAGCGTCACCCTGATCCCGCTGTACCACAGCAACATCCAGATCCCTCTATACCGCAGCAACACCCAGATCACTCTGTACCACAGCAACACCCAGATCCCTCTGTATCGCAGCTACACCCAGATCCCTCTTTACCGCAGCAACACCCAGATCCCTCTGTACCGCAGCAACACCCAGATCCCTCTGTACCACAGCAACACTCAGATCCCTCTGTACCGTAGCGCCACCCAGATCCCGCTGTACCACAGCGACATCCAGATCCCTCTGTACCACAGCAACACCCAGATCCCTCTGTACAGCAGCAACACCCAGATCCCTCTGTACCGCAGCATAACACAGATCCCTCTGAAACCACAGCGACACCCAGATCCCTCTTTACCACAGCAACACCCAGATCCCTCTTTACCACAACCACACCCAGATCCCTCTGTACCACAGCGACACTCGGATCCCTCTGTACCGCAGTGACACCCTGATCCCTCTGTACCAAATCATCATCCAGATCCCTCTGTACCGCAGCAACACCCAAATCCCTCTGTACCACAGCAACACCCTGATCCCTCTGTACCACAGCAACACCCAGATCCCTCTGTACCACAGCAACACCCAGATCCCTCTGTACCGCAGCAACACCCAGATCCCTCTCTACCACAGCAAAACCCACATCCCTCTGTACCGAAGCAACACCCAGATCCCTCTGTACGACAGCAACACCCAGATCCCTCTGTACCGCAGCAACACCCCGATCCCTCTGCACCGCAGCAACACCCAGATCCCTCTGTACCACCGCAACACCCAGATCCCTCTGTACCACAGCGACGCCCAGATCCCTCTGTACCACAGCGACTCCCAGATCCCTCTGTACCACAGCAACACCCAGATCCCTCTGTACCACAGCAACACCCAGATCCCGCTGTACCACATCAGCACCCAGATCCCTCTGTACCACCGCAACACCCAGATCCCTCTGTACCGCCGCAACACCCAGATCCCTCTGTACGACAGCGACTCCCAGATCCCTCTGTACCACAGCAACACCCAGATCCCTCTGTACCCGAGCAACACCCAGCACCCACTTTATCACAGCAACAACCAGATCCCTCTGAACCACAGCAACACCCAGATCCCTCTGTACCACAGCAACACCCAAATCCCTCTGTACCACAGCAACACCCAGATCCCTCTGTACCACAGCATCACCCAGATCCCTCTGTACCGCAGCAACACCCAGAACCCTCTGTACCGCAGCAACTCCCAGATCCCTCTATACCACAGCGACACCCAGATCCCTCTGTACCGCAGCAACACCCAGATCCCTCTGTACAGCAGCAACACCCAGATCCCTCTGTACCGCAGCAAAATCCAGATCCCTCTGTACCGCAGCAACACCCAGATCCCTCTGTACCGCAGCAACAAGCAGATCCCTCTGTACCACAGCGACACCCAGATCCCTCTGTACCGCAGTGACACCAATATCCCTCTGTACCGCAGCAAAACCCAGATCCCTCTGTATCACAGCAACACCCAGATCCCTCGGTACCACAGCAACACCCAGATCGCTCTGTGCCACAGCAACACCCAGATCCCTCTGCACCACAGCAACACCTAGGTCCCAATGTACCACCGCAACACCCAGATCCCTCTGTACCACAGCATCACCCAGATCCCTCTGTACCACCTCAACACCTAATTACCGCTGTACCACCGCAACACCCAGATCCCTCTGTACCACAGCAACACCCAGATCCCTCTGTACCACAGCAACACCAAGATCCCTCTGTACCACAGCAACACCCAGATCCCTCTGTACCGCAGCGTCACCCTGATCCCGCTGTACCACAGCAACATCCAGATCCCTCTATACCGCAGCAACACCCAGATCACTCTGTACCACAGCAACAGCCAGATCCCTCTGTATCGCAGCTACACCCAGATCCCTCTTTACCGCAGCAACACCCAGATCCCTATGTACCACAGCAACACCCAGATCCCTCTGTACCACAGCAACACTCAGATCCCTCTGTACCACAGCATCACCCAGATCCCTCTGTACCACCTCAACACCTAATTACCGCTGTACCACCGCAACACCCAGATCCCTCTCTACCACAGCAAAACCCACATCCCTCTGTACCGCAGCAACACCCAGATCCCTCTGTACCACAGCAACACCCAGATCCCTCTGTACCGCAGCAACACCCCGATCCCTCTGCACCGCAGCAACACCCAGATCCCTCTGTATCTCAGCAACACCCAGATCCCTCTGCACCACAGTAACACCCAGATCCCTTTGTACCACAGCGACACCCAGATCCCTCTGTATCTTAGCAACACCCAGATCCCTCTGTACCACAGCAACACCCAGATCCCTCTGTACCACAGCAACACCCAAATCCCTCTGTACCACAGCAACACCCAGATCCCACTGTATCACCGCAACACCCAGATCCCTCTGTACCACAGCGACGCCCAGATCCCTCTGTACCACAGCGACTCCCAGATCCCTCTGTACCACAGCAACACCCAGATCCCTCTGTACCACAGCAACAGCCAGATCCCTCTGTACCACAGCAACACCCAGATCCCTCTGTACCACAGCAACACCCAGATCCCTCTGTACCGCAGCAACACCCAGATCCCTCTCTACCACAGCAAAACCCACATCCCTCTGTACCGCAGCAACACCCAGATCCCTCTGTACCACAGCAACACCCAGATCCCTCTGTACCGCAGCAACACCCCGATCCCTCTGCACCGCAGCAACACCCAGATCCCTCTGTATCACCGCAACACCCAGATCCCTCTGTACCACAGCGACGCCCAGATCCCTCTGTACCACAGCGACTCCCAGATCCCTCTGTACCACAGCAACACCCAGATCCCTCTGTACCACAGCAACACCCAGATCCCGCTGTACCACATCAGCACCCAGATCCCTCTGTACCACCGCAACACCCAGATCCCTCTGTACCGCCGCAACACCCAGATCCCTCTGTACGACAGCGACTCCCAGATCCCTCTGTACCACAGCAACACCCAGATCCCTCTGTACCCGAGCAACACCCAGCACCCACTTTATCACAGCAACAACCAGATCCCTCTGAACCACAGCAACACCCAGATCCCTCTGTACCACAGCAACACCCAAATCCCTCTGTACCACAGCAACACCCAGATCCCTCTGTACCACAGCATCACCCAGATCCCTCTGTACCGCAGCAACACCCAGAACCCTCTGTACCGCAGCAACTGCCAGATCCCTCTATACCACAGCGACACCCAGATCCCTCTGTACCGCAGCGACACCCAAATCCCTCTGTACAGCAGCAACACCCAGATCCCTCTGTACCGCAGCAAAATCCAGATCCCTCTGTACCGCAGCAACACCCAGATCCCTCTGTACCGCAGCAACAAGCAGATCCCTCTGTACCACAGCGACACCAATATCCCTCTGTACCGCAGCAAAACCCAGATCCCTCTGTATCACAGCAACACCCAGATCCCTCGGTACCACAGCAACACCCAGATCGCTCTGTACCACAGCAACACCCAGATCCCTCTGCACCACAGCAACACCTAGGTCCCAATGTACCACCGCAACACACAGATCCCTCTGTACCACAGCAACACCCAGATCCCTCTGTACCACCTCAACACCTAATTACCGCTGTACCACCGCAACACCCAGATCCCTCTGTACCACAGCAACACCCAGATCCCTCTGTACCACAGCAACACCAAGATCCCTCTGTACCACAGCAACACCCAGATCCCTCTGTACCGCAGCGTCACCCTGATCCCGCTGTACCACAGCAACATCCAGATCCCTCTATACCGCAGCAACACCCAGATCACTCCGTACCACAGCAACACCCAGATCCCTCTGTATCGCAGCTACACCCAGATCCCTCTTTACCGCAGCAACACCCAGATCCCTCTGTACCACAGCAACACCCAGATCCCTCTGTACCACAGCAACACTCAGATCCCTCTGTACCGTAGCGACACCCAGATCCCGCTGTACCACAGCGACATCCAGATCCCTCTGTACCAAAGCAACACCCAGATCCCTCTGTACAGCAGCAACACCCAGATCCCTCTGTACCGCAGCATAACCCAGATCCCTCTGAAACAACAGCGACACCCAGATCCCTCTTTACCACAGCAACACCCAGATCCCTCTTTACCACAACCACACCCAGATCCCTCTGTACCACAGCGACACTCGGATCCCTCTGTACCACAGTGACACCCTGATCCCTCTGTACCAAATCATCATCCAGATCCCTCTGTACCGCAGCAACACCCAAATCCCTCTGTACCACAGCAACACCCAGATCCCTCTGTACCACAGCAACACCCAGATGCCTCTGTACCACAGCAACACCCAGATCCCTCTGTACCGCAGCAACACCCAGATCCCTCTCTACCACAGCAAAACCCACATCCCTCTGTACCGCAGCAACACCCAGATCCCTCTGTACCACAGCAACACCCAGATCCCTCTGTACCACAGCAACACCCAGATCCCTCTGTACCACAGCAACACCAAGATCCCTCTGTACCACAGCAACACCCAGATCCCTCTGTACCGCAGCGTCACCCTGATCCCGCTGTACCACAGCAACATCCAGATCCCTCTATACCGCAGCAACACCCAGATCACTCTGTACCACAGCAACAGCCAGATCCCTCTGTATCGCAGCTACACCCAGATCCCTCTTTACCGCAGCAACACCCAGATCCCTATGTACCACAGCAACACCCAGATCCCTCTGTACCACAGCAACACTCAGATCCCTCTGTACCACAGCATCACCCAGATCCCTCTGTACCACCTCAACACCTAATTACCGCTGTACCACCGCAACACCCAGATCCCTCTCTACCACAGCAAAACCCACATCCCTCTGTACCGCAGCAACACCCAGATCCCTCTGTACCACAGCAACACCCAGATCCCTCTGTACCGCAGCAACACCCCGATCCCTCTGCACCGCAGCAACACCCAGATCCCTCTGTATCTCAGCAACACCCAGATCCCTCTGCACCACAGTAACACCCAGATCCCTTTGTACCACAGCGACACCCAGATCCCTCTGTATCTGAGCAACACCCAGATCCCTCTGTACCACAGCAACACCCAGATCCCTCTGTACCACAGCAACACCCAAATCCCTCTGTACCACAGCAACACCCAGATCCCACTGTATCACCGCAACACCCAGATCCCTCTGTACCACAGCGACGCCCAGATCCCTCTGTACCACAGCGACTCCCAGATCCCTCTGTACCACAGCAACACCCAGATCCCTCTGTACCACAGCAACAGCCAGATCCCTCTGTACCACAGCAACACCCAGATCCCTCTGTACCACAGCAACACCCAGATCCCTCTGTACCGCAGCAACACCCAGATCCCTCTCTACCACAGCAAAACCCACATCCCTCTGTACCGCAGCAACACCCAGATCCCTCTGTACCACAGCAACACCCAGATCCCTCTGTACCGCAGCAACACCCCGATCCCTCTGCACCGCAGCAACACCCAGATCCCTCTGTATCACCGCAACACCCAGATCCCTCTGTACCACAGCGACGCCCAGATCCCTCTGTACCACAGCGACTCCCAGA
Organism: Scyliorhinus torazame; assembly: GCF_047496885.1. NCBI lineage: Eukaryota > Metazoa > Chordata > Chondrichthyes > Carcharhiniformes > Scyliorhinidae > Scyliorhinus > Scyliorhinus torazame. Next base: position 29,361,858 of record NC_092725.1, on the reverse strand, counting down.
TCCCTCTGTACCACAGCAACACCCAGATCCCTCTGTACCACAGCAACACCCAGATCCCGCTGTACCACATCAGCACCCAGATCCCTCTGTACCACCGCAACACCCAGATCCCTCTGTACCGCCGCAACACCCAGATCCCTCTGTACGACAGCGACTCCCAGATCCCTCTGTACCACAGCAACACCCAGATCCCTCTGTACCCGAGCAACACCCAGCACCCACTTTATCACAGCAACAACCAGATCCCTCTGAACCACAGCAACACCCAGATCCCTCTGTACCACAGCAACACCCAAATCCCTTTGTACCACAGCAACACCCAGATCCCTCTGTACCACAGCATCACCCAGATCCCTCTGTACCGCAGCAACACCCAGAACCCTCTGTACCGCAGCAACTGCCAGATCCCTCTATACCACAGCGACACCCAGATCCCTCTGTACCGCAGCGACACCCAAATCCCTCTGTACAGCAGCAACACCCAGATCCCTCTGTACCGCAGCAAAATCCAGATCCCTCTGTACCGCAGCAACACCCAGATCCCTCTGTACCGCAGCAACAAGCAGATCCCTCTGTACCACAGCGACACCAATATCCCTCTGTACCGCAGCAAAACCCACATCCCTCTGTATCACAGCAACACCCAGATCCCTCGGTACCACAGCAACACCCAGATCGCTCTGTACCACAGCAACACCCAGATCCCTCTGCACCACAGCAACACCTAGGTCCCAATGTACCACCGCAACACACAGATCCCTCTGTACCACAGCAACACCCAGATCCCTCTGTACCACCTCAACACCTAATTACCGCTGTACCACCGCAACACCCAGATCCCTCTGTACCACAGCAACACCCAGATCCCTCTGTACCACAGCAACACCAAGATCCCTCTGTACCACAGCAACACCCAGATCCCTCTGTACCGCAGCGTCACCCTGATCCCGCTGTACCACAGCAACATCCAGATCCCTCTATACCGCAGCAACACCCAGATCACTCCGTACCACAGCAACACCCAGATCCCTCTGTATCGCAGCTACACCCAGATCCCTCTTTACCGCAGCAACACCCAGATCCCTCTGTACCACAGCAACACCCAGATCCCTCTGTACCACAGCAACACTCAGATCCCTCTGTACCGTAGCGACACCCAGATCCCGCTGTACCACAGCGACATCCAGATCCCTCTGTACCAAAGCAACACCCAGATCACTCTGTACAGCAGCAACACCCAGATCCCTCTGTACCGCAGCATAACCCAGATCCCTCTGAAACAACAGCGACACCCAGATCCCTCTTTACCACAGCAACACCCAGATCCCTCTTTACCACAACCACACCCAGATCCCTCTGTACCACAGCGACACTCGGATCCCTCTGTACCACAGTGACACCCTGATCCCTCTGTACCAAATCATCATCCAGATCCCTCTGTACCGCAGCAACACCCAAATCCCTCTGTACCACAGCAACACCCAGATCCCTCTGTACCACAGCAACACCCAGATGCCTCTGTACCACAGCAACACCCAGATCCCTCTGTACCGCAGCAACACCCAGATCCCTCTCTACCACAGCAAAACCCACATCCCTCTGTACCGCAGCAACACCCAGATCCCTCTGTACCACAGCAACACCCAGATCCCTCTGTACCGCAGCAACACCCCGATCCCTCTGCACCGCAGCAACACCCAGATCCCTCTGTATCTCAGCAACACCCAGATCCCTCTGCACCACAGTAACACCCAGATCCCTTTGTACCACAGCGACACCCAGATCCCTCTGTATCTTAGCAACACCCAGATCCCTCTGTACCACAGCAACACCCAGATCCCTCTGTACCACAGCAACACCCAAATCCCTCTGTACCACAGCAACACCCAGATCCCACTGTATCACCGCAACACCCAGATCCCTCTGTACCACAGCGACGCCCAGATCCCTCTGTACCACAGCGACTCCCAGATCCCTCTGTACCACAGCAACACCCAGATCCCTCTGTACCACAGCAACAGCCAGATCACTCTGTACCACAGAAACACCCAGATCCCTCTGTACCACCGCAACACCCAGATCCCTCTGTACCGCCGCAACACCCAGATCCCTCTGTACGACAGCGACTCCCAGATCCCTCTGTACCACAGCAACACCCAGATCCCTCTGTACCCGAGCAACACCCAGCACCCACTTTATCACAGCAACAACCAGATCCCTCTGAACCACAGCAACACCCAGATCCCTCTGTACCACAGCAACACCCAAATCCCTCTGTACCACAGCAACACCCAGATCCCTCTGTACCACAGCATCACGCAGATCCCTCTGTACCGCAGCAACACCCAGAACCCTCTGTACCGCAGCAACTCCCAGATCCCTCTATACCACAGCGACACCCAGATCCCTCTGTACCGCAGCGACACCCAGATCCCTCTCTACCACAGCAAAACCCACATCCCTCTGTACCGCAGCAACACCCAGATCCCTCTGTAACACCTCAACACCTAATTCCCGCTGTACCACCGCAACACCCAGATCCCTCTGTACCACTGCAACACCCAGATCCCTCTGTACCACCGCAACACCCAGATCCCTCTGTACCACAGCAACACCCAGATCCCTCTGTACCACAGCAACACCCAGATCCCTCTGTACCGCAGCGTCACGCTGATCCCGCTGTACCACAGCAACATCCAGATCCCTCTATACCGCAGCAACACCCAGATCACTCTGTACCACAGCAACACCCAGATCCCTCTGTATCGCAGCTACACCCAGATCCCTCTTTACCGCAGCAACACCCAGATCCCTCTGTACCACAGCAACACCCAGATCCCTCTGTACCACAGCAACACTCAGATCCCTCTGTACCGTAGCGACACCCAGATCCCGCTGTACCACAGCCACATCCAGATCCCTCTGTACCACAGCAACACCCAGATCCCTCTGTACAGCAGCAACACCCAGATCCCTCTGTACCGCAGCATAACCCTGATGCCTCTGAAACCACAGCGACACCCAGATCCCTCTGTACCACAGCAACACACAGATCCCTCTGTACCGCAGTGACACCAAGATCCCTCTGTACCGCAGCGACACCCAAATCGATCTGTACCACAGCAACACCCAGATCTCTCTGTACCACAGCCACACCCAGATCCCTCTGTAGCGCAGCAACACCCAGATCCCTCTTTACCGCAGCAACACCCAGATTCCTCTGTACCACAGCAACACCCAGATCCCTCTGTACCGCATCAACACCCAGATCCCTCTGTACCACAGCAACACACAGATCCCTCTGTACCACAGCAACATTCAGATGCCTCTGTACCACAGCAACACCCAGATCCCTCTGTACCGCAGCAACACCCAGATCCCTCTGTATCGCAGCATAACCCTGATGCTTCTGAAACCACAGCCACACCCAGATCCCTCTGTACCACAGCCACACCCAGATCCCTCTGTACCACAGCAACACGCAGATCCCTCTGTACCGCAGTGACACCCAGATCCCTCTGTACCGCAGCAACACCCAGATCCCTCTGTACCACAGCAGCACCCAAATCCCTCTGTACCACAGCAACACCCAGATCCCTCTGTACCACAGCAACACCCAGATCCCTCTGTACCGCAGCAACACCCAGATCCCTCTGTACCGCAGCAACACCCAGATCCCTCTCTACCACAGCAAAACCCACATCCCTCTGTACCGCAGCAACAACCAGATGCCTCTGTACAACAGCAACAACCAAATCCCTCTGTACCACAGCAACACCCAGATCCCTCTGTATCACAGCAACACCCAGATCCCTCTGTACCATAGCGACAACCAGATCCCTCTGTATCACCGCAACACCCAGATCCCTCTGTACCACAGCGACGCCCAGATCCCTCTGTACCACAGCGACACCCAGATCCCTCTGAACCACAGCCACACCCAGATCCCTCTGTACCGCAGCAACACCCAGATCCCTCTGTACTACAGCGACTCCCAGATCCCTCTGTACCACAGCAACACCCAGATCCCTCTGTCCCGCAGCAACACCCAGATCCCTCTGTACGACAGCGACTCCCAGATCCCTCTGTACCACAGCAACACCCAGATCCCTCTGTACCAGAGCAACACCCAGCACCCACTTTATCACAGCAACAACCAGATCCCTCTGAACCACAGCAACACCCAGATCCCTCTGTACCACAGCAACACCCAAATCCCTCTGTACCACAGCAACACCCAGATCCCTCTGTACCACAGCATCACGCAGATCCCTCTGTACCGCAGCAACACCCAGAACCCTCTGTACCGCAGCAACTCCCAGATCCCTCTATTCCACAGCGACACCCAGATCCCTCTGTACCGCAGCGACACCCAGATCCCTCTGTACTGCAGCAACACCCAGATCCCTCTGTACCGCAGCAAAATCCAGATCCCTCTGTACCGCAGCAACACCCAGATCCCTCTGTACCGCAGCAACAACCAGATGCCTCTGTACCACAGCGACACCCAGATCCCTCTGTACCGCAGTGACACCAATATCCCTCTGTACCACAGCAAAACCCAGATCCGTCTGTATCACAGCAACACCCAGATCCCTCGGTACCACAGCAACACCCAGAGCGCTCTGTACCACAGCAGCACACAGATCCCTCTGCACCACAGCAACACCTAGGTCCCACTGTACCACCGCAACACCCAGATCCCTCTGTACCACAGCAACACCCAGATCCCTCTGTAACACCTCAACACCTAATTCCCGCTGTACCACCGCAACACCCAGATCCCTCTGTACCACAGCAACACCCAGATCCCTCTGTACCACAGCAACACCCAGATCCCTCTGTACCACAGCAACACCCAGATCCCTCTGTACCGCAGCGTCACGCTGATCCCGCTGTACCACAGCAACATCCAGATCCCTCTATACCGCAGCAACACCCAGATCACTCTGTACCACAGCAACACCCAGATCCCTCTGTATCGCAGCTACACCCAGATCCCTCTTTACCGCAGCAACACCCAGATCCCTCTGTACCACAGCAACACCCAGATCCCTCTGTACCACAGCAACACTCAGATCCCTCTGTACCGTAGCGACACCCAGATCCCGCTGTACCACAGCCACATCCAGATCCCTCTGTACCACAGCAACACCCAGATCCCTCTGTACAGCAGCAACACCCAGATCCCTCTGTACCGCAGCATAACCCTGATGCCTCTGAAACCACAGCGACACCCAGATCCCTCTGTACCACAGCAACACACAGATCCCTCTGTACCGCAGTGACACCAAGATCCCTCTGTACCGCAGCGACACCCAAATCGATCTGTACCACAGCAACACCCAGATCTCTCTGTACCACAGCCACACCCAGATCCCTCTGTAGCGCAGCAACACCCAGATCCCTCTTTACCGCAGCAACACCCAGATTCCTCTGTACCACAGCAACACCCAGATCCCTCTGTACCGCATCAACACCCAGATCCCTCTGTACCACAGCAACACACAGATCCCTCTGTACCACAGCAACATTCAGATGCCTCTGTACCACAGCAACACCCAGATCCCTCTGTACCGCAGCAACACCCAGATCCCTCTGTATCGCAGCATAACCCTGATGCTTCTGAAACCACAGCCACACCCAGATCCCTCTGTACCACAGCCACACCCAGATCCCTCTGTACCACAGCAACACCCAGATCCCTCTGTACCGCAGTGACACCCAGATCCCTCTGTACCGCAGCAACACCCAGATCCCTCTGTACCACAGCAGCACCCAAATCCCTCTGTACCACAGCAACACCCAGATCCCTCTGTACCACAGCAACACCCAGATCCCTCTGTACCGCAGCAACACCCAGATCCCTCTGTACCGCAGCAACACCCAGATCCCTCTCTACCACAGCAAAACCCACATCCCTCTGTACCGCAGCAACAACCAGATGCCTCTGTACAACAGCAACAACCAAATCCCTCTGTACCACAGCAACACCCAGATCCCTCTGTATCACAGCAACACCCAGATCCCTCTGTACCATAGCGACAACCAGATCCCTCTGTATCACCGCAACACCCAGATCCCTCTGTACCACAGCGACGCCCAGATCCCTCTGTACCACAGCGACACCCAGATCCCTCTGAACCACAGCCACACCCAGATCCCTCTGTACCGCAGCAACACCCAGATCCCTCTGTACTACAGCGACTCCCAGATCCCTCTGTACCACAGCAACACCCAGATCCCTCTGTCCCGCAGCAACACCCAGATCACTCTGTCCCACAGCAACACCCAGATCCCTCTCTACCACAGCAACACCCAGATCCCTCTGTACCACCGAACACCCAGATCGCTCTGTACCGCAGCAACACCCAGATCCCTCTGTACCACAGCGACACCCAGATCACTCTGTACCGCAGCAACACCCAGATCCCCCTGTACCACAGCAACAACCAGATCCATCCGTACCACCGCAACACACAGATCCCTCTGTACCGCAGCAACACCCAGATCCCTCTGTACCACAGCGAATCCCAGATGCCTCTGTACCACAGCGACACCCAGATCCCTCTGTACAAAGGCGACACCCAGATCCCTCTGTACCGCAGCAACACCCAGATCCCTCTCTACCACAGCAAAACCCGCATCCCTCTGTACCGCAACATCACCTAGATCCCTGTGTACCACAGCAACACCCACATCCCTCTGTACCACAGCAACAACCACATCCCTCTGTACCAGCGCAACACCCAGATCCCTCTGTACCGCAGCAACACCCAGATCCCTCTGTACGACATAGACTCCCAGATCCCTCTGTACCACAGCAACACCCAGATCCCTCTGTACCAGTGCAACACCCAGAACCCACTTTATCACAGCCACAAACAGATCCCTCTGTACCACAGCAACACCCAGATCCCTGTGTATCTCAGCAACACCTTGATCCATCTGTACCACAGCAACACCCAGATCCCTCTGTACCACAGGAACACCCAGATCCCTCTGTACCACAGCAACACCCAGATCCCTCTGTACCACAGCAACACCCAGATCCCTCTGTACCGCAGCAACACCCAGATCCCTCTCTACCACAGCAAAACCCACATCCCTCTGTACCGCAGCAACACCCAGATCCCTCTGTACCACAGCAACACCCAGATCCCTCTGTACCACAGCAAAACCCGCATCCCTCTGTACCGTAGCGACACCCAGATCCCGCTGTACCACAGCGACATCCAGATCCCTCTGTACCATAGCAACACCCAGATCCCTCTGTACAGCAGCAACACCCAGATCCCTCTGTACCGCAGCATAACCCAGATCCCTCTGAAACAACAGCGACACCCAGATCCCTCTTTACCACAGCAACACCCAGATCCCTCTTTACCACAACCACACCCAGATCCTTCTGTACCACAGCGACACTCGGATCCCTCTGTACCGCAGTGACACCCTGATCCCTCTGTACCAAATCATCATCCAGATCCCTCTGTACCGCAGCAACACCCAAATCCCTCTGTACCACAGCAACACCCAGATCCCTCTGTACCACAGCAACACCCAGATGCCTCTGTACCACAGCAACACCCAGATCCCTCTGTACAGCAGCAACACCCAGATCCCTCTCTACCACAGCAAAACCCACATCCCTCTGTACCGCAGCAACACCCAGATCCCTCTGTACCACAGCAACACCCAGATCCCTCTGTACCGCAGCAACACCCCGATCCCTCTGCACCGCAGCAACACCCAGATCCCTCTGTATCTCAGCAACACCCAGATCCCTCTGCACCACAGTAACACCCAGATCCCTTTGTACCACAGCGACACCCAGATCCCTCTGTATCTTAGCAACACCCAGATCCCTCTGTACCACAGCAACACCCAGATCCCTCTGTACCACAGCAACACCCAAATCCCTCTGTACCACAGCAACACCCAGATCCCACTGTATCACCGCAACACCCAGATCCCTCTGTACCACAGCGACGCCCAGATCCCTCTGTACCACAGCGACTCCCAGATCCCTCTGTACCACAGCAACACCCAGATCCCTCTGTACCACAGCAACAGCCAGATCCCTCTGTACCACAGAAACACCCAGATCCCTCTGTACCACCGCAACACCCAGATCCCTCTGTACCGCCGCAACACCCAGATCCCTCTGTACGACAGCGACTCCCAGATCCCTCTGTACCACAGCAACACCCAGATCCCTCTGTACCCGAGCAACACCCAGCACCCACTTTATCACAGCAACAACCAGATCCCTCTGAACCACAGCAACACCCAGATCCCTCTGTACCACAGCAACACCCAAATCCCTCTGTACCACAGCAACACCCAGATCCCTCTGTACCACAGCATCACGCAGATCCCTCTGTACCGCAGCAACACCCAGAACCCTCTGTACCGCAGCAACTCCCAGATCCCTCTATACCACAGCGACACCCAGATCCCTCTGTACCGCAGCGACACCCAGATCCCTCTCTCCCACAGCAAAACCCACATCCCTCTGTACCGCAGCAACACCCAGATCCCTCTGTACCACAGCAACACCCAGATCCCTCTGTACCGCAGCAACACCCCGATCCCTCTGCACCGCAGCAACACCCAGATCCCTCTGTATCTCAGCAACACCCAGATCCCTCTGCACCACAGTAACACCCAGATCCCTTTGTACCACAGCGACACCCAGATCCCTCTGTATCTTAGCAACACCCAGATCCCTCTGTACCACAGCAACACCCAGATCCCTCTGTACCACAGCAACACCCAAATCCCTCTGTACCACAGCAACACCCAGATCCCACTGTATCACCGCAACACCCAGATCCCTCTGTACCACAGCGACGCCCAGATCCCTCTGTACCACAGCGACTCCCAGATCCCTCTGTACCACAGCAACACCCAGATCCCTCTGTACCACAGCAACAGCCAGATCCCTCTGTACCACAGAAACACCCAGATCCCTCTGTACCACCGCAACACCCAGATCCCTCTGTACCGCCGCAACACCCAGATCCCTCTGTACGACAGCGACTCCCAGATCCCTCTGTACCACAGCAACACCCAGATCCCTCTGTACCCGAGCAACACCCAGCACCCACTTTATCACAGCAACAACCAGATCCCTCTGAACCACAGCAACACCCAGATCCCTCTGTACCACAGCAACACCCAAATCCCTCTGTACCACAGCAACACCCAGATCCCTCTGTACCACAGCATCACGCAGATCCCTCTGTACCGCAGCAACACCCAGAACCCTCTGTACCGCAGCAACTCCCAGATCCCTCTATTCCACAGCGACACCCAGATCCCTCTGTACCGCAGCGACACCCAGATCCCTCTGTACTGCAGCAACACCCAGATCCCTCTGTACCGCAGCAAAATCCAGATCCCTCTGTACCGCAGCAACACCCAGATCCCTCTGTACCGCAGCAACAACCAGATGCCTCTGTACCACAGCGACACCCAGATCCCTCTGTACCGCAGTGACACCAATATCCCTCTGTACCACAGCAAAACCCAGATCCGTCTGTATCACAGCAACACCCAGATCCCTCGGTACCACAGCAACACCCAGAGCGCTCTGTACCACAGCAGCACACAGATCCCTCTGCACCACAGCAACACCTAGGTCCCACTGTACCACCGCAACACCCAGATCCCTCTGTACCACAGCAACACCCAGATCCCTCTGTAACACCTCAACACCTAATTCCCGCTGTACCACCGCAACACCCAGATCCCTCTGTACCACAGCAACACCCAGATCCCTCTGTACCACAGCAACACCCAGATCCCTCTGTACCACAGCAACACCCAGATCCCTCTGTACCGCAGCGTCACGCTGATCCCGCTGTACCACAGCAACATCCAGATCCCTCTATACCGCAGCAACACCCAGATCACTCTGTACCACAGCAACACCCAGATCCCTCTGTATCGCAGCTACACCCAGATCCCTCTTTACCGCAGCAACACCCAGACCCCTCTGTACCACAGCAACACCCAGATCCCTCTGTACCACAGCAACACTCAGATCCCTCTGTACCGTAGCGACACCCAGATCCCGCTGTACCACAGCCACATCCAGATCCCTCTGTACCACAGCAACACCCAGATCCCTCTGTACAGCAGCAACACCCAGATCCCTCTGTACCGCAGCATAACCCTGATGCCTCTGAAACCACAGCGACACCCAGATCCCTCTGTACCACAGCAACACACAGATCCCTCTGTACCGCAGCAACACCCAGATCCCTCTCTACCACAGCAAAACCCACATCCCTCTGTACCGCAGCAACACCCAGATCCCTCTGTACCACAGCAACACCCAGATCCCTCTGTACCGCAGCAACACCCCGATCCCTCTGCACCGCAGCAACACCCAGATCCCTCTGTATCTCAGCAACACCCAGATCCCTCTGCACCACAGTAACACCCAGATCCCTTTGTACCACAGCGACAGCCAGATCCCTCTGTATCTTAGCAACACCCAGATCCCTCTGTACCACAGCAACACCCAGATCCCTCTGTACCACAGCAACACCCAAATCCCTCTGTACCACAGCAACACCCAGATCCCACTGTATCACCGCAACACCCAGATCCCTCTGTACCACAGCGACGCCCAGATCCCTCTGTACCACAGCGACTCCCAGATCCCTCTGTACCACAGCAACACCCAGATCCCTCTGTACCACAGCAACAGCCAGATCCCTCTGTACCACAGAAACACCCAGATCCCTCTGTACCACCGCAACACCCAGATCCCTCTGTACCACAGCAACACCCAGATCCCTCTGTACGACAGCGACTCCCAGATCCCTCTGTACCACAGCAACACCCAGATCCCTCTGTACCCGAGCAACACCCAGCACCCACTTTATCACAGCAACAACCAGATCCCTCTGAACCACAGCAACACCCAGATCCCTCTGTACCACAGCAACACCCAAATCCCTCTGTACCACAGCAACACCCAGATCCCTCTGTACCACAGCATCACGCAGATCCCTCTGTACCGCAGCAACACCCAGAACCCTCTGTACCGCAGCAACTCCCAGATCCCTCTATACCACAGCGACACCCAGATCCCTCTGTACCGCAGCGACACCCAGATCCCTCTCTACCACAGCAAAACCCACATCCCTCTGTACCGCAGCAACACCCAGATCCCTCTGTACCACAGCAACACCCAGATCCCTCTGTACCGCAGCAACACCCCGATCCCTCTGCACCGCAGCAACACCCAGATCCCTCTGTATCTCAGCAACACCCAGATCCCTCTGCACCACAGTAACACCCAGATCCCTTTGTACCACAGCGACACCCAGATCCCTCTGTATCTTAGCAACACCCAGATCCCTCTGTACCACAGCAACACCCAGATCCCTCTGTACCACAGCAACACCCAAATCCCTCTGTACCACAGCAACACCCAGATCCCACTGTATCACCGCAACACCCAGATCCCTCTGTACCACAGCGACGCCCAGATCCCTCTGTACCACAGCGACTCCCAGATCCCTCTGTACCACAGCAACACCCAGATCCCTCTGTACCACAGCAACAGCCAGATCCCTCTGTACCACAGAAACACCCAGATCCCTCTGTACCACCGCAACACCCAGATCCCTCTGTACCGCCGCAACACCCAGATCCCTCTGTACGACAGCGACTCCCAGATCCCTCTGTACCACAGCAACACCCAGATCCCTCTGTACCCGAGCAACACCCAGCACCCACTTTATCACAGCAACAACCAGATCCCTCTGAACCACAGCAACACCCAGATCCCTCTGTACCACAGCAACACCCAAATCCCTCTGTACCACAGCAACACCCAGATCCCTCTGTACCACAGCATCACGCAGATCCCTCTGTACCGCAGCAACACCCAGAACCCTCTGTACCGCAGCAACTCCCAGATCCCTCTATTCCACAGCGACACCCAGATCCCTCTGTACCGCAGCGACACCCAGATCCGTCTGTACTGCAGCAACACCCAGATCCCTCTGTACCGCAGCAAAATCCAGATCCCTCTGTACCGCAGCAACACCCAGATCCCTCTGTACCGCAGCAACAACCAGATGCCTCTGTACCACAGCGACACCCAGATCCCTCTGTACCGCAGTGACACCAATATCCCTCTGTACCACAGCAAAACCCAGATCCGTCTGTATCACAGCAACACCCAGATCCCTCGGTACCACAGCAACACCCAGAGCGCTCTGTACCACAGCAGCACACAGATCCCTCTGCACCACAGCAACACCTAGGTCCCACTGTACCACCGCAACACCCAGATCCCTCTGTACCACAGCAACACCCAGATCCCTCTGTAACACCTCAACACCTAATTCCCGCTGTACCACCGCAACACCCAGATCCCTCTGTACCACAGCAACACCCAGATCCCTCTGTACCACAGCAACACCCAGATCCCTCTGTACCACAGCAACACCCAGATCCCTCTGTACCGCAGCGTCACGCTGATCCCGCTGTACCACAGCAACATCCAGATCCCTCTATACCGCAGCAACACCCAGATCACTCTGTACCACAGCAACACCCAGATCCCTCTGTATCGCAGCTACACCCAGATCCCTCTTTACCGCAGCAACACCCAGATCCCTCTGTACCACAGCAACACCCAGATCCCTCTGTACCACAGCAACACTCAGATCACTCTGTACCGTAGCGACACCCAGATCCCGCTGTACCACAGCCACATCCAGATCCCTCTGTACCACAGCAACACCCAGATCCCTCTGTACAGCAGCAACACCCAGATCCCTCTGTACCGCAGCATAACCCTGATGCCTCTGAAACCACAGCGACACCCAGATCCCTCTGTACCACAGCAACACACAGATCCCTCTGTACCGCAGTGACACCAAGATCCCTCTGTACCGCAGCGACACCCAAATCGATCTGTACCACAGCAACACCCAGATCTCTCTGTACCACAGCCACACCCAGATCCCTCTGTAGCGCAGCAACACCCAGATCCCTCTTTACCGCAGCAACACCCAGATTCCTCTGTACCACAGCAACACCCAGATCCCTCTGTACCGCATCAACACCCAGATCCCTCTGTACCACAGCAACACACAGATCCCTCTGTACCACAGCAACATTCAGATGCCTCTGTACCACAGCAACACCCAGATCCCTCTGTACCGCAGCAACACCCAGATCCCCCTGTATCGCAGCATAACCCTGATGCTTCTGAAACCACAGCCACACCCAGATCCCTCTGTACCACAGCAACACCCAGATTCCTCTGTACCACAGCCACACCCAGATCCCTCTGTACCACAGCAACACCCAGATCCCTCTGTACCGCAGTGACACCCAGATCCCTCTGTACCGCAGCAACACCCAGATCCCTCTGTACCACAGCAGCACCCAAATCCCTCTGTACCACAGCAACACCCAGATCCCTCTGTACCACAGCAACACCCAGATCCCTCTGTACCGCAGCAACACCCAGATCCCTCTGTACCGCAGCAACACCCAGATCCCTCTCTACCACAGCAAAACCCACATCCCTCTGTACCGCAGCAACAACCAGATGCCTCTGTACAACAGCAACAACCAAATCCCTCTGTACCACAGCAACACCCAGATCCCTCTGTATCACAGCAACACCCAGATCCCTCTGTACCACAGCAACACACAGATCCCTCTGTATCACCGCAACACCCAGATCCCTCTGTACCGCAGCGACAACCAGATCCCTCTGTATCACCGCAACACCCAGATCCCTCTGTACCACAGCGACGCCCAGATCCCTCTGTACCACAGCGACACCCAGATCCCTCTGAACCACAGCCACACCCAGATCCCTCTGTACCGCAGCAACACCCAGATCCCTCTGTACTACAGCGACTCCCAGATCCCTCTGTACCACAGCAACACCCAGATCCCTCTGTCCCGCAGCAACACCCAGATCACTCTGTCCCACAGCAACACCCAGATCCCTCTCTACCACAGCAACACCCAGATCCCTCTGTACCACCGAACACCCAGATCGCTCTGTACCGCAGCAACACCCAGATCCCTCTGTACCACAGCGACACCCAGATCACTCTGTACCGCAGCAACACCCAGATCCCCCTGTACCACAGCAACAACCAGATCCATCTGTACCACCGCAACACACAGATCCCTCTGTACCGCAGCAACACCCAGATCCCTCTGTACCACAGCGAATCCCAGATCCCTCTGTACCACAGCGACACCCAGATCCCTCTGTACAAAGGCGACACCCAGATCCCTCTGTACCGCAGCAACACCCAGATCCCTCTCTACCACAGCAAAACCCGCATCCCTCTGTACCGCAACATCACCTAGATCCCTGTGTACCACAGCAACACCCACATCCCTCTGTACCACAGCAACAACCACATCCCTCTGTACCAGCGCAACACCCAGATCCCTCTGTACCGCAGCAACACCCAGATCCCTCTGTACGACATAGACTCCCAGATCCCTCTGTACCACAGCAACACCCAGATCCCTTTGTACCAGTGCAACACCCAGAACCCACTTTATCACAGCCACAAACAGATCCCTCTGTACCACAGCAACACCCAGATCCCTGTGTATCTCAGCAACACCTTGATCCATCTGTACCACAGCAACACCCAGATCCCTCTGTACCACAGGAACACCCAGATCCCTCAGTACCACAGCAACACCCAGATCCCTCAGTACCACAGCGACACACATATCCCTCTGTATCACCGCAACACCCAGATCACTCTGTACCACAGCGACACCCAGATCCCTCTGTACCACAGCGACATCCAGATCCCTCTGTACCACAGCGACACCCAGATCGCTCTGTACCACAGCGAAACCCTGATCCCTCTGTACCACAGCGACACCCAGATCCCTCAGGATCACAGCAACACCCAGTTCCCTCTGTACCACAGCAACACCCAGATCCCTCTGTACCACAGCGACACCCATATCCCTCTGTACCACAGCGACACCCAGAATCCTCTGTACCGCAGCAACACCCAGATCCCTCTGTTCCACAGCAACACCCATATCCCTCTGTACCACAGCGACACCCAGATCCCTCTGTACCGCAGCTACACCCAGATCCCTCTGAACCACAGCAACACCCAGGTCACTCTGTACCACAGCAACACCCAGTTCCCTCTGTACCACAGCAACACCCAGATCCCTCAGGAGCACAGCAACACCCAGATCCCTCTGTACCACAGCGACACCCAGATCCCTCTGTACCACAGCAACACCCAGATCCCTCAGGAGCACAGCAACACCCAGATCCCTCTGTACCACAGCGACACCCAGATACCTCTTTACCGCAGCAACACCCAGATCCCTCTGTACCGCATCAACACCCAGATCCCTCTGTACCGCAGCAACAACCAGATCCCTCTGTACCACAGCGACACCTAGATCCCTCTGTACCGCAGTGACACCAATATCCCTCTGTACCGCAGCAAAACCCAGATCCCTCTGTATCACAGCAACACCCAGATCCCTCGGTACCACAGCAACACCCAGATCGCTCTCTACCTGCTCAACACCTAATTCCCGCCGTACCACCGCAACACCCAGATCCCTCTGTACCGCAGCAACACCGAGACCCCTCTGTACCCTAGCGACACACAGATCCCGCTGTACCACAGCAACACCCAAATCGATCTGTACCACAGCAACACCCAGATCTCTCTGTACCGCAGCGACACCCAGATCCCTCTTTACCGCAGCAACACCCAGATCCCTCTGTACCGCAGCAACACCCAGATCCCTCTGTACCACAGCAACACCCAGATCCCTCTGTACCACAGCAACACCCAGATCCCTCTGTACCACAGCAACACACAGATCCCTCTGTACCACAGCAACATCCAGATGCCTCTGTACCACAGCAACACCCAGATCCCTCTGTACCGCAGCATAACCCTGATGCCTCTGAAACCACAGCGACACCCAGATCCCTCTGTACCACAGCCACACCCAGATCACTCTGGACCACAGCCACACCCAGATCCCTCTGTACCACAGCAACATCCAGATCCCTCTGTACCGCAGTGACACCCAGATCCCTCTGTACCGCAGCAACACCCAGATCCCTCTGTACCACAGCAGCACCCAAATCCCTCTGTACCACAGCAACACCCAGATCCCTCTGTACCACAGCAACACCCAGATCCCTCTGTACCGCAGCAACACCCAGATCCCTCTCTACCACTGCAAAACCCACATCGCTCCGTACCGCAGCAACAACCAGATCCCTCTGTACCACAGCAACACCCAAATCCCTCTGTACCACAGCAACACCCAGATCCCTCTGTATCACAGCAACACCCAGATCCCTCTGTACCATAGCGACAACCAGATCCCTCTGTATCACCGCAACACCCAGACCCCTCTGTACCACAGCAACACCCAGATCCCTCTGTACCACAGCAACACCCAGATCCCTCTGTACCACCGAACACCCAGATCCCTCTGTACCGCAGCAACACCGAGACCCCTCTGTACCCTAGCGACACACAGATCCCGCTGTACCACAGCAACATCCAGATCCCTCTGTACCACAGCAACAGCCAGATCCCTCTGTACCACAGCAAAGCCAGATCCCTCTGTACCGCAGCATAACCCAGATCCCTCTGAAACCACAGCGACACCCAGATCCCTCTGTACCACAGCAACACCCAGATCGCTCTGTACCACAGCCACACCCAGATCCCTCTGCACCACAGCAACACCCAGATCCCTCTGTACCACAGCAACACTCAGATCCCTCTGTACTGTAGCGACACCCAGATCCCGCTGTACCACAGCCACATCCAGATCCCTCTGTACCACAGCAACACCCAGATCCCTCTGTACAGCAGCAACACCCAGATCCCTCTGTACCGCAGCATAACCCAGATCCCTCTGAAACCACAGCGACACCCAGATCCCTCTGTACCACAGCAACACCCAGATCCCTCTTTACCACAACCACACCCAGATCCCTCTGTACCACAGCGACACTCGGATCCCTCTGTACCGCAGTGACACCCTGATATCTCTGTACCAAATCAACATCCAGATCCCTCTGTACCGCAGCAACACCCAAATCCCTCTGTACCACAGCAACACCCAGATCCCTCTGTACCACAGCAACACCCAAATCCCTCTGTACCACAGGGAGACCCAGATTCCTCTGTACCGCAGCGACACCCAGATCCCTCTGTACCGCAGTGACACCAAGATCCCTCTGTTCCGCAGCAACACCCAAATCGATCTGTACCACAGCAACACCCAGATCTCTCTGTACCACAGCCACACCCAGACTCCTCTCAGCCGCAGCAACACCCAGATCCCTCTGTACCACAGCAACACCCAGATCCCTCTGTACCGCAGCATAACCCAGATCCCTCTGAAACCACAGCGACACCCAGATCCCTCTGTACCACAGCAACACCCAGATCGCTCTGTACCACAGCCACACCCAGATCCCTCTGCACCACAGCAACACCCAGATCCCTCTGTACCACAGCAACACTCAGATCCCTCTGTACTGTAGCGACACCCAGATCCCGCTGTACCACAGCCACATCCAGATCCCTCTGTACCACAGCAACACCCAGATCCCTCTGTACAGCAGCAACACCCAGATCCCTCTGTACCGCAGCATAACCCAGATCCCTCTGAAACCACAGCGACACCCAGATCCCTCTGTACCACAGCAACACCCAGATCCCTCTTTACCACAACCACACCCAGATCCCTCTGTACCACAGCGACACTCGGATCCCTCTGTACCGCAGTGACACCCTGATCCCTCTGTACCAAATCAACATCCAGATCCCTCTGTACCGCAGCAACACCCAAATCCCTCTGTACCACAGCAACACCCAGATCCCTCTGTACCACAGCAACACCCAAATCCCTCTGTACCACAGGGAGACCCAGATTCCTCTGTACCGCAGCGACACCCAGATCCCTCTGTACCGCAGTGACACCAAGATCCCTCTGTTCCGCAGCAACACCCAAATCGATCTGTACCACAGCAACACCCAGATCTCTCTGTACCACAGCCACACCCAGACTCCTCTCAGCCGCAGCAACACCCAGATCCCTCTGTACCACAGCAACACCCGGATCCCTCTGTACCACATCAACACCCAGATCCCGCTGTACCACCACAACACCCAGATCCCTCTGTACCACAGCAACAGCCAGATCCCTCTGTACCACAGCAACACCCAGATCCCTCTTTACCGCAGCAACACCCAGATCCCTCTGTACCGCAGCAACACCCAGATCCCTCTGTACCACAGCAACACGCAGATCACTCTGTACCATAGCGACACCCAGGTCCCGATGTACCACAGCAACATCCAGATGCCTCTGTACCACAGCAACACCCAGATCCCTCTGTACCGCAGCAACACACAGATCCCTCTGTACCACAGCCACACCCAGATCCCTCTGTACCACAGCAACACCCAGATCCCTCTGTACCGTAGTGACACCCAGATCCCTCTGTACCGCAGCAACACCCAGATCCCTCTGTACCACAGCAGCACCCAAATCCCTCTGTACCACAGCAACACCAGATCCCTCTGTACCACAGCAACACCCAGATCCCTCTGTACCACAGCAACACCCAGATCCCTCTGTACCGCAGCAACACCCAGATCCCTCTCTACCTCAGCAAAACCCACATCCTTCTGTACCACAGCAACAACCAGATCCCTCTGTACCACAGCAGCACCCAAATCCCTCTGTACCGCAGCAACACCCAGATGCCTCTCTACCACAGCAATACACACATCCCTCTGTACATCAGCAACACCCAGATCCCTCTGTACCACAGGGAGACCCAGATTCCTCTGTACCGCAGCGACACCCAGATCCCTCTGTACCGCAGTGACACCAAGATCCCTCTGTACCGCAGCGACACCCAAATCGATCTGTACCACAGCAACACCCAGATCTCTCTGTACCGCAGCGACACCCAGATCCCTCTTTACCGCAGCAACACCCAGATCCCTCTGTACCGCAGCAACACACAGATCCCTCTGTACCACAGCAACATCCAGATGCCTCTGTACCACAGCAACACCCAGATCCCTCTGTACCGCAGCATAACCCTGATGCCTCTGAAACCACAGCGACACCCAGATCCCTCTGTACCACAGCCACACCCAGATCCCTCTGTACCACAGCCACACCCAGATCCCTCTGTACCACAGCAACATCCAGATCCCTCTGTACCGCAGTGACACCCAGATCCCTCTGTACCGCAGCAACACCCAGATCCCTCTGTACCACAGCAGCACCCAAATCCCTCTGTACCACAGCAACACCCAGATCCCTCTGTACCACAGCAACACCCAGATCCCTCTGTACCGCAGCAACACCCAGATCCCTCTCTACCACAGCAAAACCCACATCCCTCTGTACCGCAGCAACAACCAGATCCCTCTGTACCACAGCAACACCCAAATCCCTCTGTACCACAGCAACACCCAGATCCCTGTGTATCACAGCAACACCCAGATCCCTCTGTACCATAGCGACAACCAGATCCCTCTGTATCACCGCAACACCCAGACCCGTCTGTACCACAGCGACGCCCAGATCCCTCTGTACCACAGCGACACCCAGATCCCTCTGTACCACAGCCACACCCATATCCCTCTGTACCGCAGCAACACCCAGATCCCTCTGTACTACAGCGACTCCCAGATCCCTCTGTACCACAGCAACACCCAGATCCCTCTGTCCCCCAGCAACACCCAGATCACTCTGTACCACAGCAACACCCAAATCCCTCTGTACCACAGCAACACCCAGATCCCTCTGTACCACCGAACACCCAGATCCCTCTGTACCGCAGCAACACCGAGATCCCTCTGTACCACAGCGACACCCAGATCCCTCTGTACCGCAGCAACAACCAGATCCCCCTGTACTACAGCAACAACCAGATCCATCTGTACCACCGCAACACACACATCCCTCTGTACCGCAGCAACACCCAGATCCTTCTGTACCACAGCGAATCCCAGATCCCTCTGTACCACAGCGACACCCAGATCCCTCTGTACAAAGGCGACACCCAGATCCCTCTGTACCGCAGCAACACCCAGATCCCTCTCTACCACAGCAAAACCCACAACCCTCTGTACCGCAACATCACCCAGATCCCTCTGAACCACAGCAACACCCACATCCCTCTGTACCACAGCAACACCCACATCCCTCTGTACGACAGCGACTCCCAGATCCCTCTGTACCAGAGCAACACCCAGATCCCTCTGTACCAGTGCAACACCCAGAACCCACTTTATCACAGCAACAAACAGATCCCTCTGTACCACAGCAACACCCAGATCCCTTTGTATCTCAGCAACACCTTGATCCATCTGTACCACAGCAACACCCAGATCCCTCTGTACCACAGGAACACCCAGATCCCTCTGTACCACAGCAACACCCAGATCCCTCAGTACCACAGCGACACACAGATCCCTCTGTATCACCGCAACACCCAGATCACTCTGTACCACAGCGACACTTACATCCCTCTGTACCACAGCGACATCCAGATCCCTCTGTACCACAGCGACACCCAGATCCCTCTGTACCACAGCGAAACCCTGATCCCTCTGTACCACAGCGCCACCCAGATCCCTCTGTATCACAGCAACACCCAGATCCCTCTGTACCACAGCAACACCCAGATGCCTCAGGATCACAGCAACACCCAGATCCCTCTGTACCACAGCAACCCCCAGATCCCTCTGTACCACAGCGACACCCATATCCCTCTGTACCACAGCGCCACCCAGAATCCTCTGTACCGCAGCAACACCCAGATCCCTCTGTTCCACCGCAACACCCATATCCCTCTGTACCACAGCGACACCCAGATCCCTCTGTACCGCAGCTACACCCAGATCCCTCTGAACCACAGCAACACCCAGATCACTCTGTACCACAGCAAGCCCCAGTTCCCTCTGTACCACAGCAACACCCAGATCCCTCAGGATCACAGCAACACCCAGATCCCTTTGTACCACAGCGACACCCAGATACCTCTTTACCGCAGCAACACCCAGATCCCTCTGTACCGCATCAACACCCAGATCCCTCTGTACCACAGCAACACTCAGATCCCTCTGTACCCTAGCGACACACAGATCCCGCTGTACCACAGCAACATCCAGATCCCTCTGTACCACAGCAACAGCCAGATCCCTCTGAACCACAGCAACACCCAGATCACTCTGTACCACAGCAACACCCAGTTCCCTCTGTACCACAGCAACACCCAGATCCCTCAGGATCACAGCAACACCCAGATCCCTTTGTACCACAGCGACACCCAGATACCTCTTTACCGCAGCAACACCCAGATCCCTCTGTGCCGCATCAACACCCAGATCCCTCTGTACCACAGCAACACTCAGATCCCTCTGTACCCTAGCGACACACAGATCCCGCTGTACCACAGCAACATCCAGATCCCTCTGTACCACAGCAACAGCCAGATCCCTCTGTACCACAGCAACACCCAGATCCCTCTGTACCGCAGCATAACCCAAATCCCTCTGAAACCACAGCGACACCCAGATCGCTCTGTACCACAGCCACACCCAGATCCCTCTGTACCACAGCCACACCCAGGTCCCTCTGTACCGCAGTGACACCCTGATCCCTCTGTACCAAATCAACATCCAGATCCCTCTGTACCGCAGCAACACCCAGATCCCTCTGTACCACAGCAACACCCAGATCCCTCTGTACCACAGCAACACCCAGATCCCTCTGTACCGCAGCAACACCCAGATCCCTCTCTACCACAGCAAAACCCACATCCCTCTGTACCGCAGCAACACCCAGATCCCTCTGTACCACAGCAACACCCAGATCCCTCTGTACCGCAGCAACACCCCGATCCCTCTGCACCGCAGCAACACCCAGATCCCTCTGTATCTCAGCAACACCCAGATCCCTCTGCACCACAGTAACACCCAGATCCCTTTGTACCACAGCGACACCCAGATCCCTCTGTATCTTAGCAACACTCAGATCCCTCTGTACTGTAGCGACACCCAGATCCCGCTGTACCACAGCCACATACAGATCCCTCTGTACCACAGCCACACCCAGATCCCTCTGTACCACAGCAACATCCAGATCCCTCTGTACCGCAGTGACACCCAGATCCCTCTGTACCGCAGCAACACCCAGATCCCTCTGTACCACAGCAGCACCCAAATCCCTCTGTACCACAGCAACACACAGATCCCTCTGTACCACAGCAACACCCAGATCCCTCTGTACCGCAGCAACACCCAGATCCCTCTCTACCACAGCAAAACCCACATCCCTCTGTACCGCAGCAACAACCAGATCCCTCTGTACCACAGCAACACCCAAATCCCTCTGTACCACAGCAACACCCAGATCCCTCTGTATCACAGCAACACCCAGATCCCTCTGTACCATAGCGACAACCAGATCCCTCTGTATCACCGCAACACCCAGATCCCTCTGTACCACAGCGACGCCCAGATCCCTCTGTACCACAGCGACACCCAGATCCCTCTGTACCACAGCCACACCCATATCCCTCTGTACCGCAGCAACACCGAGATCCCTCTGTACTACAGCGACTCCCAGATCCCTCTGTACCACAGCAACACCCAGATCCCTCTGTCCCGCAGCAACACCCAGATCACTCTGTACCACAGCAACACCCAGATCCCTCTGTACCACAGCAACACCCAGATCCCTCTGTACCACCGAACACCCAGATCCCTCTGTACCGCAGCAACACCGAGATCCCTCTGTACCACAGCGACACCCAGATCCCTCTGTACCGCAGCAACACCCAGATCCCCCTGTACCACAGCAACAACCAGATTCATCTGTACCACCGCAACACACACATCCCTCTGTACCGCAGCAACACCCAGATCCCTCTGTACCACAGCGAATCCCAGATCCCTCTGTACCACAGCGACACCCAGATCCCTCTGTACAAAGGCGCCACCCAGATCCCTCTGTACCGCAGCAACACCCAGATCCCTCTCTACCACAGCAAAACCCACAACCCTCTGTACCGCAACATCACCCAGATCCCTCTGTACCACAGCAACACCCACATCCCTCTGTACCACAGCGACACCCAGATCCCTCTGTACCGCAACATCACCCAGATCCCTCTGTACCACATCAACACCCACATCCCTCTGTACCAGCGCAACACCCAGATTCCTCTGTACCGCAGCAACACCCAGATCCCTCTGTACGACAGCGACTCCCAGATCCCTCTGTACCACAGCAACACCCAGATCCCTCTGTACCAGTGCAACACCCAGAACCCACTTTATCACAGCAACAAACAGATCCCTCTGTACCACAGCAACACCCAGGTCCCTGTGTATCTCAGCAACACCTTGATCCATCTGTACCACAGCAACACCCAGATCCCTCTGTACCACAGGAACACCCAGATCCCTCTGTACCACAGCAACACCCAGATCCCTCAGTACCACAGCGACACACAGATCCCTCTGTATCACCGCAACACCCAGATCACTCTGTACCACAGCGACACTTACATCCCTCTGTACCACAGCGACATCCAGATCCCTCTGTACCACAGCGACACCCAGATCACTCTGTACCACAGCGAAACCCTGATCCCTCTGTACCACAGCGCCACCCAGATCCCTCTGTATCACAGCAACACCCAGATCCCTCTGTACCACAGCAACACCCAGATGCCTCAGGATCACAGCAACACCCAGATCCCTCTGTACCACAGCAACACCCAGATCCCTCTGTACCACAGCGACACCCATATCCCTCTGTACCACAGAGCCACCCAGAATCCTCTGTACCGCAGCAACACCCAGATCCCTCTGTTCCACCGCAACACCCATATCCCTCTGTACCACAGCAACACCCAGATCCCTCTGTACGACAGCGACTCCCAGATCCCTCTGTACCGCAGCTACACCCAGATCCCTCTGAACCACAGCAACACCCAGATCACTCTGTACCACAGCAACACCCAGTTCCCTCTGTACCACAGCAACACCCAGATCCCTCAGGATCACAGCAACACCCAGATCCCTTTGTACCACAGCGACACCCAGATACCTCTTTACCGCAGCAACACCCAGATCCCTCTGTACCGCATCAACACCCAGATCCCTCTGTACCACAGCAACACTCAGATCCCTCTGTACCCTAGCGACACACAGATCCCGCTGTACCACAGCAACATCCAGATCCCTCTGTACCACAACAACAGCCAGATCCCTCTGTACCACAGCAACACCCAGATCCCTCTGTACCGCAGCATAACCCAGATCCCTCTGAAACCACAGCGACACCCAGATCCCTCTGTACCACAGCAACACCCAGATCGCTATGTACCACAGCCACACCCAGATCCCTCTGTACCACAGCCACACCCAGATCCCTCTGTACCGCAGTGACACCCTGATCCCTCTGTACCAAATCAACATCCAGATCCCTCTGTACCGCAGCAACACCCAGATCCCTCTGCACCACAGGAACACCCAGATCCCTCTGTACCGCAGCAACACCCAGATCCCTCTCTACCACAGCAAAACCCACATCCCTCTGTACCGCAGCAACACGCAGATCCCTCTGTACCACAGCAACACCCAGATCCCTCTGTACCGCAGCAACACCCCGATCCCTCTGCACCGCAGCAACACCCAGATCCCTCTGTATCTCAGCAACACCCAGATCCCTCTGCACCACAGTAACACCCAGATCCCTTTGTACCACAGCGACACCCAGATCTCTCTGTATCTTAGCAACACCCAGATCCCTCTGTACCACAGCAACACCCAGATCCCTCTGTACCACAGCAACACCCAAATCCCTCTGTACCACAGCAACACCCAGATCCCTCTGTATCACCGCAACACCCAGATCCCTCTGTACCACAGCGACGCCCAGATCCCTCTGTACCACAGCGACACCCAGATCCCTCTGTACCACAGCAACACCCAGATCCCTCTGTCCCGCAGCAACACCCAGATCCCTCTGTACCACAGCAACACCCAGATCCCGCTGTACCACAGCAACACACAGATCCCTCTGTACCAGCGCAACACCCAGAACCCTCTGTACGGCCGCAACACCCAGATCCCTCTGTACGACAGCGACTCCCAGATCCCTCTGTACCACAGCAACACCCAGATCCCTCTGTACCACAGCAACACCCAGAACCCACTTTATCACAGCAACAACCAGATCCCTCTGTACCACAGCAACACCCAGATCCCTCTGTACCACAGCAACACCCAAATACCTCTGTACCACAGCAACACTCAGATCCCTCTGTACCACAGCATCACCCAGATCTCTCTGTACCACAGCAGCACCCAGATCCCTCTGTACCACAGCAACACCCAAATCCCTCTGTACCACAGCAACACCCAGATCCCTCTGTATCACAGCAACACCCAGATCCCTCTGTACCACAGCGACACCCAGATCCCTCTGTACCACAGCCACAGCCAGATCTCTCTGTACCGCAGCAACACCCAGATCCCTCTGTACTACAGAGACTCCCAGATACCTCTGTACCACAGCAACACCCAGATCCCTCTGTCCCGCAGCAACACCCACATCACTCTGTACCACAGCAACACCCAGATCCCTCTGTACCACAGCAACACCCAGATCCCTCTGTACCACCGAACACCCAGATCCCTCTGTACCGCAGCAACACCCGAATCCCTCTGTACCACAGCGACACCCAGATCCCTCTGTACCGCAGCAACACCCAGATCCCCCTGTACCACAGCAACACCCAGATCCATCTGTACCACCGCAACACACAGATCCCTCTGTAACGCAGCAACACCCAGATCCCTCTGTACCACAGCGAATCCCAGATCCCTCTGTACCACAGCGACACCCAGATCCCTCTGTACCAAGGCAACACCCAGATCCCTCTGTACCGCAGCAACACCCAGATCCCTCTCTACCACAGCAAAACCCGCATCCCTCTTTACCGCAGCAACACCCAGATCCCTCTGTACCACAGCAACACCCACATCCCTCTGTACCACAGCAAAACCCAGATCCCTCTGTACCAGCGCAACACCCAGATCCCTCTGTACCGCAGCAACACCCAGATCCCTCTGTACGACAGCGACTCCCAGATCCCTCTGTACCATAGCAACACCCAGATCACTCTGTACCAGAGCAACACCCAGAACCCACTTTATCACAGCAACAACCAGATCCCTCTGTACCACAGCAACACCCAGGTCCCTGTGTATCTCAGCAACACCTTGATCCCTCTGTACCACAGCAACACCCAGATCCCTCAGTACCACAGCGACACACAGATCCCTCTGTATCACCGCAACACCCAGATCACTCTGTACCACAGCGACACCCAGATCCCTCTGTACCACAGCGACACCCAGATCCCTCTGTACCACAGCGACACCCTGATCCCTCTGTACCACAGCGACACCCAGATCCCTCTGTATCACAGCAACACCCAGATCCCTCTGTACCACAGCAACACCCAGATGCCTCAGGATCACAGCAACACCCAGATCCCACTGTACCACAGCAACACCCATATCCCTCTGTACCACAGCTATACCCATAACCCTCTGTACCACAGCGACACCCAGAATCCTCTGTACCGCAGCTACTCCCAGATCCCTCTGAACCACAGCAACACCCAGATCACTCTGTACCACAGCAACACCCAGTTCCCTCTGTACCACAGCAACACCCAGATCCCTCAGGATCACAGCAACACCCAGATCCCTCTGTACCACAGCAACACTCAGATCCCTCAGGATCACAGCAACACCCAGATCCCTCTGTACCAAGGCAACACCCAGATCCCTCTGTACCGCAGCAACACCCAGATCCCTCTGTACCACAGCAACACCCACATCCCTCTTTACGCAGCAACACCCAGATCCCTCTGTACCACAGCAACTCCCACATCCCTCTGTACCACAGCAAAACCCAGATCCCTCTGTACCAGCGCAACACCCAGATCCCTCTGTACCGCAGCAACACCCAGATCCCTCTGTACGACAGCGAATCCCAGATCCCTCTGTACCATAGCAACACCCAGATCACTCTGTACCAGAGCAACACCCAGAACTCACTTTATCACAGCAACAACCAGATCCCTCTGTACCACAGCAACACCCAGGTCCCTGTGTATCTCAGCAACACCTTGATCCCTCTGTACCACAGCAACACCCAGATCCCTCAGTACCACAGCGACACACAGATCCCTCTGTATCACCGCAACACCCAGATCACTCTGTACCACAGCGACACCCAGATCCCTCTGTACCACAGCGACACCCAGATCCCTCTGTACCACAGCGACACCCTGATCCCTCTGTACCACAGCGACACACAGATCCCTCTGTATCAGAGCAACACCCAGATCCCTCTGTACCACAGCAACACCCAGATGCCTCAGAATCACAGCAACACCCAGATCCCACTGTACCACAGCAACACCCATATCCCTCTGTACCACAGTGACACCCATATCCCTCTGTACCACAGCGACACCCAGAATCCTCTGTACCGCAGCAACACCCAGATCCCTCTGTACCACAGCAACACCCATATCGCTCTGTACCACAGTGAAACCCAGATCCCTCTGTACCGCAGCTACTCCCAGATCCCTCTGAACCACAGCAACACCCAGATCACTCTGTACCACAGCAACACCCAGTTCCCTCTGTACCACAGCAACACCCAGATCCCTCAGGATCACAGCAACACCCAGATCCCTCTGTACCACAGTAACACTCAGATCCCTCAGGATCACAGCAACACCCAGATCCCTTTGTACCACAGCAACACCCAGGTCCCTGTGTATCTCAGCAACACCTTGATCCCTCTGTACCACAGCAACACCCAGATCCCTCAGTACCACAGCGACACACAGATCCCTCTGTATCACCGCAACACCCAGATCACTCTGTACCACAGCGACACCCAGATCCCTCTGTACCACAGCGACACCCAGATCCCTCTGTACCACAGCGACACCCTGATCCCTCTGTACCACAGCGACACCCAGATCCCTCTGTATCACAGCAACACCCAGATCCCTCTGTACCACAGCAACACCCAGATGCCTCAGGATCACAGCAACACCCAGATCCCACTGTACCACAGCAACACCCATATCCCTCTGTACCACAGTGACACCCATATCCCTCTGTACCACAGCGACACCCAGAATCCTCTGTACCGCAGCAACACCCAGATCCCTCTGTACCACAGCAACACCCATATCGCTCTGTACCACAGTGAAACCCAGATCCCTCTGTACCGCAGCTACTCCCAGATCCCTCTGAACCACAGCAACACCCAGATCACTCTGTACCACAGCAACACCCAGTTCCCTCTGTACCACAGCAACACCCAGATCCCTCAGGGTCACAGCAACACCCAGATCCCTCTGTACCACAGCAACACTCAGATCCCTCAGGATCACAGCAACACCCAGATCCCTTTGTACCACAGCGACACCGAGATCCCTCTGTACCACAGCAACCCCCAGATCCCTCTGTACCACAGCAACACCCAGATCACTCTGTACCACAGCAACACCCAGATCCCTCTGTACCACAGCAACACCCAGATCCCTCAGGATCACAGCAACACCCAGATCCCTCTGTACCACAGCGACACCCAGATACCTCTTTACCGCAGCAACACCCAGATCCCTCTGTACCGCATCAACACCCAGATCCCTCTGTACCACAGCAACACTCAGATCCCTCTGTACCCTAGCGACACACAGATCCCGCTGTACCACAGCAACATCCAGATCCCTCTGTACCACAGCAACACACAGATCCCTCTGTAAAACAGCAACACCCAGATCCCTCTGTACCGCAGCATAAACCAGATCCCTCTGAAACCACAGCAACACCCAGATCCCTCTGTACCACAGCAACACCCAGATCCCTCTGTACCACAGCCACACCCAGATCCCTCTGTACCACAGCGACACTTGGATCCCTCTGTACCGCAGTGACACCCTGATCCCTCTGTACCAAATCAACATCCAGATCCCTCTGTACCGCAGCAACACCCAAATCCCTCTGTACCACAGCAACACCCAGATCCCTCTGTACCACAGCGACACCCAGATCCCTCTGTACCACAACAACACCCAGACTCCTCTGTACCACAGCAACACCCAGATCCCTCTGTACCGCAGCAACACCCAGATCCCTCTCTACCACAGCAAAACCCACATCCCTCTGTACCGCAGCAACACTCAGATCCCTCTGTACCACAGCAACACCCAGATCCCTCTGTACCACAGCAGCACCCAGATCCCTCTGTACCACCGCAACACCCAGATCCCTCTGTACCGCTGCAACACCCAGATCCCTCTGTACGACAGTGACTCCAAGATCCCTCCGTACCACAGCAACACCCAGATCCCTCTGTACCCGAGCAACACCCAGAACCCACTTTATCACAGCAACAACCAGATCCCTCTGAACCACAGCAACACCCAGATCCCTCTGTACCACAGCAACACCCAAATCCCTCTGTACCACAGCAACACCCAGATCCCTCTGTACCACAGCATCACCCAGATCCCTCTGTACCACAACAACACCCAGATCCCTCTGTACCACAGCAACACCCAAATCCCTCTGTATCACAGCAACACCCAGATCCCTCTGTATCACAGCAACACCCAGATCCCTCTGTACCACAGCGACACCCAGATCCCTCTGTACCACAGCAACACTCAGATCCCTCAGGATCACAGCAACACCCAGATCCCTTTGTACCACAGCGACACACAGATACCTCTTTACCGCAGCAACACCCAGATCCCTCTGTACCGCATCAACACCCAGATCCCTCTGTACCACAGCAACACCCAGATCGCTCTGTACCACAACCACACCCAGATCCCTCTGTACCACAGCCACACCCAGATCCCTCTGTACCGCAGTGACACCCTGATCCCTCTGTACCAAATCAACATCCAGATCCCTCTGTACCGCAGCAACACCCAAATCCCTCTGTACCACAGCAACACCCAGACCCCTCTGTACCACAGCAACACCCAGATCCCTGTCCCACAGCAACACCTAGATCCCTCTGTACCACAGCGACACCCATATCCCTCTGTACCACAGCGACACCCAGAATCCTCTGTACCGCAGCAACACCCAGATCCCTCTGTACCACAGCAACACCCATAACGCTCTGTACTACAGCGACACCCAGATCCCTCTGTACCGCAGCTACACCCAGATCCCTCTGAACCACAGCAACACCCAGATCACTCTGTACCACAGCAACACCCAGTTCCCTCTGTACCACAGCAACACCCAGATCCCTCAGGATCACAGCAACACCCAGATCCCTCTGTACCACAGCAACACTCAGATCCCTCAGGATCACAGCAACACCCAGATCCCTTTGTACCACAGCGACACCGAGATCCCTCTGTCCCACAGCAACACCCAGATCCCTCTGTACCACAGCAACACCCAGATCACTCTGTACCACAGCAACACCCTGATCCCTCTGTACCACAGCAACACCCAGATCCCTCAGGATCACAGCAACACCCAGATCCCTCTGTACCACAGCGACACCCAGATACCTCTTTACCGCAGCAACTCCCAGATCCCTCTGTACCGCATCAAAACCCAGATCCCTCTGTACCACAGCAACACTCAGATCCCTCTATACCTAGCGACACACAGATCCCGCTGTACCACAGCAACATCCAGATCCCTCTGTAACACAGCAACACCCAGATCCCTCTGTAAAACAGCAACACCCAGATCCCTCTGTACCGCAGCATAACCCAGATCCCTCTGAAACCACAGCGACACCCAGATCCCTCTGTACCACAGCAACACCCAGATCCCTCTGTACCACAGCCACACCCAGATCCCTCTGTACCACAGCGACACTTGGATCCCTCTGTACCGCAGTGACACCCTGATCCCTCTGTACCAAATCAACATCCAGATCCCTCTGTACCGCAGCAACACCCAAATACCTCTGTACAACAGCAACACCCAGATCCCTCTGTACCACAGCAACACCCAGATCCCTCTGTACCTCAGCAACATCCAGATCCCTCTGCACCACAGTAACTCCCAGATCCCTTTGTACCACAGCGACACCCAGATCCCTCTGTATCTTAGCAACACCCAGATCCCTCTGTACCACAGCAACACCCAGATCCCTCTGTACCACAGCAACACCCAAATCCCTCTGTACCACAGCAACACCCAGATCCCTCTGTATCACCGCAACACCCAGATCCCTCTGTACCACAGCGACGCCCAGATCCCTCTGTAGCACAGCGACACCCAGATCCCTCTGTACCACAGCAACACCCAGATCCCTCTGTCCCGCAGCAACACCCAGATCCCTCTGTACCTCAGCAACACCCAGATCCCGCTGTACCACAGCAGCACCCAGATCCCTCTGTACCACCGCAACACCCAGATCCCTCTGTACCGCCGCAACACCCAGATCCCTCTGTACGACAGCGACTCCCATATCCCTCTGTACCACAGCAACACCCAGATCCCTCTGTACCCGAGCAACACCCAGAACCCACTTTATCACAGCAACAACCAGATCCCTCTGAACCACAGCAACACCCAGATTCCTCTGTACCACAGAAACACCCAAATCCCTCTGCACCACAGCAACACCCAGATCCCTCTGTACCACAGCATCACCCAGATCCCTCGGTACCACAGCAACACCCAGATCCCTCTGTACCACAGCAACACCCAAATCCCTCTGTACCACAGCAACACCCAGATCCGTCAGGATCACAGCAACACCCAGATCCCTCTGTACCACAGCGACACCCAGATCCCTCTGTATCACCGCAATACCCAGATCCCTCTGTACCACAGCGACGCCCAGATCCCTCTGTACCACAGGGACACCCAGATCCCTCTGTACCATAGCAACACCCAGATCCCTCTGTACCACAGCGACACCCAGATCCCTCTGTACCACAGCAACACTCAGATCCCTCAGGATCACAGCAACACCCAGATCCCTTTGTACCACAGCGACACCCAGATACCTCTTTACCGCAGCAACACCCAGATCCCTCTGTTCCGCATCCACACCCAGATCCCTCTGTACCACAGCAACACTCAGATCCCTCTGTACCCTAGCGACACACAGATCCCGCTGTACCACAGCAACATCCAGATCCCTCTGTACCACAGCAACACCCAGATCCCTCTGTACCACAGCAACACCCAGATCCCTCTGTACCGCAGCATAACCCAGATCCCTCTGAAATCACAGCGACACCCAAATCCCTCTGTACCACAGCAACACCCAGATCGCTCTGTACCACAGCCACACCCAGATCCCTCTGTACCACAGCCACACCCAGATCCCTCTGTACCGCAGTGACACCCTGATTCCTCTGTACCAAATCAACATCCAGATCCCTCTGTACCGCAGCAACACCCAAATCCCTCTGTACCACAGCAACACCCAGATCCCTCTGTACCACAGCCACACCCAGATCCCTCTCTACCGCAGTGACACCCTGATCCCTCTGTACCAAATCAACATCCAGATCCCTCTGTACCCAAGCAACACCCAGATCCCTCTGTACCACAGTAACACCCAGATCCCTCTGTACCACAGCAACACCCAGATCCCTCTGTACCGCAGCAACACCCAGATCCCTCTCTACCACATCAAAACCCACATCCCTCTGTACCGCAGCAACACCCAGATCCCTCTGTACCACAGCAACACCCAG
Organism: Scyliorhinus torazame; assembly: GCF_047496885.1. NCBI lineage: Eukaryota > Metazoa > Chordata > Chondrichthyes > Carcharhiniformes > Scyliorhinidae > Scyliorhinus > Scyliorhinus torazame. Next base: position 29,328,992 of record NC_092725.1, on the reverse strand, counting down.
ATCCCTCTGTACCGCAGCAACACCCCGATCCCTCTGCACCGCAGCAACACCCAGATCCCTCTGTATCTCAGCAACACCCAGATCCCTCTGCACCACAGTAACACCCAGATCCCTTTGTACCACAGCGACACCCAGATCCCTCTGTATCTTAGCAACACCCAGATCCCTCTGTACCACAGCAACACCCAGATCCCTCTGTACCACAGCAACACCCAAATCCCTCTGTACCACAGCAACACCCAGATCCCTCTGTATCACCGCAACACCCAGATCCCTCTGTACCACAGCGACGCCCAGATCCCTCTGTACCACAGCGACACCCAGATCCCTCTGTACCACAGCAACACCCAGATCCCTCTGTCCCGCAGCAACACACAGATCCCTCTGTACCACAGCAACACCCAGATCCCGCTGTACCACAGCTACACCCAGATCCCTCTGTACCACCGCAACACCCAGATCCCTCTCTACCGCCGCAACACCCAGATCCCGCTGTACGACAGCGACTCCCAGATCCCTCTGTACCACAGCAACACCCAGATCCCACTGTACCCGAGCAACACCCAGAACCCACTTTATCACAGCAACAACCAGATCCCTCTGTACCACAGCAACACCCAGATCCATCTGTACCACAGCAACACCCATATCCCTCAGGATCACAGCAACACCCAGATCCCTCTGTACCACAGCGACACCCAGATACCTCTTTACCGCAGCAACACCCAGATCCCTCTGTACCGCATCAACACCCAGATCCCTCTGTACCACAGCAACACCCAGATCCCTCTGTACCGCAGCATAACCCAGATCCCTCTGAAACCACAGCGACACCCAGATCCCTCTGTACCACAGCAACACCCAGATCCCTCTGTACCACAGCCACACCCAGATCCCTCTGTACCACAGCGACACTTGGATCCCTCTGTACCGCAGTGACACCCTGATCCCTCTGTACCAAATCAACATCCAGATCCCTCTGTACCGCAGCAACACCCAAATCCCTCTGTACCACAGCAACACCCAGATCCCTCTGTACCACAGCGACACCCAGATCCCTCTGTACCACAACAACACCCAGACTCCTCTGTACCACAGCAACACCCAGATCCCTCTGTACCGCAGCAACACCCAGATCCATCTCTACCACAGCAAAACCCACATCCCTCTGTACCGCAGCAACACTCAGATCCCTCTGTACCACAGCAACACCCAGATCCCTCTGTACCACAGCAGCACCCAGATCCCTCTGTACCACCGCAACACCCAGATCCCTCTGTACCGCCGCAACACCCAGATCCCTCTGTACGACAGCGACTCCAAGATCCCTCCGTACCACAGCAACACCCAGATCCCTCTGTACCCGAGCAACACCCAGAACCCACTTTATCACAGCAACAACCAGATCCCTCTGAACCACAGCAACACCCAGATCCCTCTGTACCACAGCAACACCCAAATCCCTCTGTACCACAGCAACACCCAGATCCCTCTGTACCACAGCATCACCCAGATCCCTCTGTACCACAACAACACCCAGATCCCTCTGTACCACAGCAACACCCAAATCCCTCTGTACCACAGCAACACCCAGATCCCTCTGTATCACAGCAACACCCAGATCCCTCTGTACCACAGCGACACCCAGATCCCTCTGTACCACAGCAACACTCAGATCCCTCAGGATCACAGCAACACCCAGATCCCTTTGTACCACAGCGACACACAGATACCTCTTTACCGCAGCAACACCCAGATCCCTCTGTACCGCATCAACACCCAGATCCCTCTGTACCACAGCAACACTCAGATCCCTCTGTACCCGAGCGACACACAGATCCCGCTGTACCACAGCAACATCCAGATCCCTCTGTACCACAGCAACACCCAGATCCCTCTGTACCACAGCAACACCCAGATCCCTCTGTACCACAGCATAACTCAGATCCCTCTGAAACCACAGCGACACCCAGATCTCTCTGTACCACAGCAACACCCAGATCGCTCTGTACCACAACCACACCCAGATCCCTCTGTACCACAGCCACACCCAGATCCCTCTGTACCGCAGTGACACCTTGATCCATCTGTCCCAAATCAACATCCAGATCCCTCTGTACCGCAGCAACACCCAAATCCCTCTGTACCACAGCAACACCCAGACCCCTCTGTACCACAGCAACACCCAGATCCCTGTCCCACAGCAACACCTAGATCCCTCTGTACCACAGCGACACCCATATCCCTCTGTACCACAGCGACACCCAGAATCCTCTGTACCCCAGCAACACCCAGATCCCTCTGTACCACAGCAACACCCATAACGCTCTGTACCACAGCGACACCCAGATCCCTCTGTACCGCAGCTACACCCAGATCCCTCTGAACCACAGCAACACCCAGATCACTCTGTACCACAGCAACACCCAGTTCCCTCTGTACCACAGCAACACCCAGATCCCTCAGGATCACAGCAACACCCAGATCCCTCTGTACCACAGCAACACTCAGATCCCTCAGGATCACAGCAACACCCAGATCCCTTTGTACCACAGCGACACCGAGATCCCTCTGTCCCACAGCAACACCCAGATCCCTCTGTACCACAGCAACACCCAGATCACTCTGTACCACAGCAACACCCTGATCCCTCTGTACCACAGCAACACCCAGATCCCTCAGGATCACAGCAACACCCAGATCCCTCTGTACCACAGCGACACCCAGATACCTCTTTACCGCAGCAACTCCCAGATCCCTCTGTACCGCATCAACACCCAGATCCCTCTGTACCACAGCAACACTCAGATCCCTCTATACCTAGCGACACACAGATCCCGCTGTACCACAGCAACATCCAGATCCCTCTGTAACACAGCAACACCCAGATCCCTCTGTAAAACAGCAACACCCAGATCCCTCTGTACCGCAGCATAACCCAGATCCCTCTGAAACCACAGCGACACCCAGATCCCTCTGTACCACAGCAACACCCAGATCCCTCTGTACCACAGCCACACCCAGATCCCTCTGTACCACAGCGACACTTGGATCCCTCTGTACCGCAGTGACACCCTGATCCCTCTGTACCAAATCAACATCCAGATCCCACTGTACCGCAGCAACACCCAAATACCTCTGTACAACAGCAACACCCAGATCCCTCTGTACCACAGCAACACCCAGATCCCTCTGTACCTCAGCAACATCCAGATCCCTCTGCACCACAGTAACTCCCAGATCCCTTTGTACCACAGCGACACCCAGATCCCTCTGTATCTTAGCAACACCCAGATCCCTCTGTACCACAGCAACACCCAGATCCCTCTGTACCACAGCAACACCCAAATCCCTCTGTACCACAGCAACACCCAGATCCCTCTGTATCACCGCAACACCCAGATCCCTCTGTACCACAGCGACGCCCAGATCCCTCTGTACCACAGCGACACCCAGATCCCTCTGTACCACAGCAACACCCAGATCCCTCTGTCCCGCAGCAACACCCAGATCCCTCTGTACCTCAGCAACACCCAGATCCCGCTGTACTACAGCAGCACCCAGATCCCTCTGTACCACCGCAACACCCAGATCCCTCTGTACCGCCGCAACACCCAGATCCCTCTGTACGACAGCGACTCCCATATCCCTCTGTACCACAGCAACACCCAGATCCCTCTGTACCCGAGCAACACCCAGAACCCACTTTATCACAGCAACAACCAGATCCCTCTGAACCACAGCAACACCCAGATTCCTCTGTACCACAGAAACACCCAAATCCCTCTGCACCACAGCAACACCCAGATCCCTCTGTACCACAGCATCACCCAGATCCCTCGGTACCACAGCAACACCCAGATCCCTCTGTACCACAGCAACACCCAAATCCCTCTGTACCACAGCAACACCCAGATCCGTCAGGATCACAGCAACACCCAGATCCCTCTGTACCACAGCGACACCCAGATCCCTCTGTATCACCGCAATACCCAGATCCCTCTGTACCACAGCGACGCCCAGATCCCTCTGTACCACAGCGACACCCAGATCCCTCTGTACCATAGCAACACCAAGATCCCTCTGTACCACAGCGACACCCAGATCCCTCTGTACCACAGCAACACTCAGATCCCTCAGGATCACAGCAACACCCAGATCCCTTTGTACCACAGCGACACCCAGATACCTCTTTACCGCAGCAACACCCAGATCCCTCTGTTCCGCATCCACACCCAGATCCCTCTGTACCACAGCAACACTCAGATCCCTCTGTACCCTAGCGACACACAGATCCCGCTGTACCACAGCAACATCCAGATCCCTCTGTACCACAGCAACACCCAGATCCCTCTGTACCACAGCAACACCCAGATCCCTCTGTACCGCAGCATAACCCAGATCCCTCTGAAATCACAGCGACACCCAAATCCCTCTGTACCACAGCAACACCCAGATCGCTCTGTACCACAGCCACACCCAGATCCCTCTGTACCACAGCCACACCCAGATCCCTCTGTACCGCAGTGACACCCTGATTCCTCTGTACCAAATCAACATCCAGATCCCTCTGTACCGCAGCAACACCCAAATCCCTCTGTACCACAGCAACACCCAGATCCCTCTGTACCACAGCCACACCCAGATCCCTCTCTACCGCAGTGACACCCTGATCCCTCTGTACCAAATCAACATCCAGATCCCTCTGTACCCAAGCAACACCCAGATCCCTCTGTACCACAGTAACACCCAGATCCCTCTGTACCACAGCAACACCCAGATCCCTCTGTACCGCAGCAACACCCAGATCCCTCTCTACCACATCAAAACCCACATCCCTCTGTACCGCAGCAACACCCAGATCCCTCTGTACCACAGCAACACCCATAACGCTCTGTACCACAGCGACACCCAGATCCCTCTGTACCGCAGCTACACCCAGATCCCTCTGAACCACAGCAACACCCAGATCACTCTGTACCACAGCAACACCCAGTTCCCTCTGTACCACAGCAACACCCAGATCCCTCAGGATCACAGCAACACCCAGATCCCTCTGTACCACAGCAACACTCAGATCCCTCAGGATCACAGCAACACCCAGATCCCTTTGTACCACAGCGACACCGAGATCCCTCTGTCCCACAGCAACACCCAGATCCCTCTGTACCACAGCAACACCCAGATCACTCTGTACCACAGCAACACCCTGATCCCTCTGTACCACAGCAACACCCAGATCCCTCAGGATCACAGCAACACCCAGATCCCTCTGTACCACAGCGACACCCAGATACCTCTTTACCGCAGCAACTCCCAGATCCCTCTGTACCGCATCAACACCCAGATCCCTCTGTACCACAGCAACACTCAGATCCCTCTATACCTAGCGACACACAGATCCCGCTGTACCACAGCAACATCCAGATCCCTCTGTAACACAGCAACACCCAGATCCCTCTGTAAAACAGCAACACCCAGATCCCTCTGTACCGCAGCATAACCCAGATCCCTCTGAAACCACAGCGACACCCAGATCCCTCTGTACCACAGCAACACCCAGATCCCTCTGTACCACAGCCACACCCAGATCCCTCTGTACCACAGCGACACTTGGATCCCTCTGTACCGCAGTGACACCCTGATCCCTCTGTACCAAATCAACATCCAGATCCCACTGTACCGCAGCAACACCCAAATACCTCTGTACAACAGCAACACCCAGATCCCTCTGTACCACAGCAACACCCAGATCCCTCTGTACCTCAGCAACATCCAGATCCCTCTGCACCACAGTAACTCCCAGATCCCTTTGTACCACAGCGACACCCAGATCCCTCTGTATCTTAGCAACACCCAGATCCCTCTGTACCACAGCAACACCCAGATCCCTCTGTACCACAGCAACACCCAAATCCCTCTGTACCACAGCAACACCCAGATCCCTCTGTATCACCGCAACACCCAGATCCCTCTGTACCACAGCGACGCCCAGATCCCTCTGTACCACAGCGACACCCAGATCCCTCTGTACCACAGCAACACCCAGATCCCTCTGTCCCGCAGCAACACCCAGATCCCTCTGTACCTCAGCAACACCCAGATCCCGCTGTACTACAGCAGCACCCAGATCCCTCTGTACCACCGCAACACCCAGATCCCTCTGTACCGCCGCAACACCCAGATCCCTCTGTACGACAGCGACTCCCATATCCCTCTGTACCACAGCAACACCCAGATCCCTCTGTACCCGAGCAACACCCAGAACCCACTTTATCACAGCAACAACCAGATCCCTCTGTACCACAGCAACACCCAGATCCATCTGTACCACAGCAACACCCATATCCCTCAGGATCACAGCAACACCCAGATCCCTCTGTACCACAGCAACACCCAGATCCCTCTGTACCCGAGCAACACCCAGAACCCACTTTATCACAGCAACAACCAGATCCCTCTGAACCACAGCAACACCCAGATTCCTCTGTACCACAGAAACACCCAAATCCCTCTGCACCACAGCAACACCCAGATCCCTCTGTACCACAGCATCACCCAGATCCCTCGGTACCACAGCAACACCCAGATCCCTCTGTACCACAGCAACACCCAAATCCCTCTGTACCACAGCAACACCCAGATCCGTCAGGATCACAGCAACACCCAGATCCCTCTGTACCACAGCGACACCCAGATCCCTCTGTATCACCGCAATACCCAGATCCCTCTGTACCACAGCGACGCCCAGATCCCTCTGTACCACAGGGACACCCAGATCCCTCTGTACCATAGCAACACCCAGATCCCTCTGTACCACAGCGACACCCAGATCCCTCTGTACCACAGCAACACTCAGATCCCTCAGGATCACAGCAACACCCAGATCCCTTTGTACCACAGCGACACCCAGATACCTCTTTACCGCAGCAACACCCAGATCCCTCTGTTCCGCATCCACACCCAGATCCCTCTGTACCACAGCAACACTCAGATCCCTCTGTACCCTAGCGACACACAGATCCCGCTGTACCACAGCAACATCCAGATCCCTCTGTACCACAGCAACACCCAGATCCCTCTGTACCACAGCAACACCCAGATCCCTCTGTACCGCAGCATAACCCAGATCCCTCTGAAATCACAGCGACACCCAAATCCCTCTGTACCACAGCAACACCCAGATCGCTCTGTACCACAGCCACACCCAGATCCCTCTGTACCACAGCCACACCCAGATCCCTCTGTACCGCAGTGACACCCTGATTCCTCTGTACCAAATCAACATCCAGATCCCTCTGTACCGCAGCAACACCCAAATCCCTCTGTACCACAGAAACACCCAGATCCCTCTGTACCACAGCCACACCCAGATCCCTCTCTACCGCAGTGACACCCTGATCCCTCTGTACCAAATCAACATCCAGATCCCTCTGTACCCAAGCAACACCCAGATCCCTCTGTACCACAGTAACACCCAGATCCCTCTGTACCACAGCAACACCCAGATCCCTCTGTACCGCAGCAACACCCAGATCCCTCTCTACCACATCAAAACCCACATCCCTCTGTACCGCAGCAACACCCAGATCCCTCTGTACCACAGCAACACCCAGATCCCTCTGTACCGCAGCAACACCCCGATCCCTCTGCACCGCAGCAACACCCAGATCCCTCTGTATCTCAGCAACACCCAGATCCCTCTGCACCACAGTAACACCCAGATCCCTTTGTACCACAGCGACACCCAGATCCCTCTGTATCTTAGCAACACCCAGATCCCTCTGTACCACAGCAACACCCAGATCCCTCTGTACCACAGCAACACCCAAATCCCTCTGTACCACAGCAACACCCAGATCCCTCTGTATCACCGCAACACCCAGATCCCTCTGTACCACAGCGACGCCCAGATCCCTCTGTACCACAGCGACACCCAGATCCCTCTGTACCACAGCAACACCCAGATCCCTCTGTCCCGCAGCAACACACAGATCCCTCTGTACCACAGCAACACCCAGATCCCGCTGTACCACAGCTACACCCAGATCCCTCTGTACCACCGCAACACCCAGATCCCTCTCTACCGCCGCAACACCCAGATCCCGCTGTACGACAGCGACTCCCAGATCCCTCTGTACCACAGCAACACCCAGATCCCACTGTACCCGAGCAACACCCAGAACCCACTTTATCACAGCAACAACCAGATCCCTCTGTACCACAGCAACACCCAGATCCATCTGTACCACAGCAACACCCATATCCCTCAGGATCACAGCAACACCCAGATCCCTCTGTACCACAGCGACACCCAGATACCTCTTTACCGCAGCAACACCCAGATCCCTCTGTACCGCATCAACACCCAGATCCCTCTGTACCACAGCAACACCCAGATCCCTCTGTACCGCAGCATAACCCAGATCCCTCTGAAACCACAGCGACACCCAGATCCCTCTGTACCACAGCAACACCCAGATCCCTCTGTACCACAGCCACACCCAGATCCCTCTGTACCACAGCGACACTTGGATCCCTCTGTACCGCAGTGACACCCTGATCCCTCTGTACCAAATCAACATCCAGATCCCTCTGTACCGCAGCAACACCCAAATCCCTCTGTACCACAGCAACACCCAGATCCCTCTGTACCACAGCGACACCCAGATCCCTCTGTACCACAACAACACCCAGACTCCTCTGTACCACAGCAACACCCAGATCCCTCTGTACCGCAGCAACACCCAGATCCATCTCTACCACAGCAAAACCCACATCCCTCTGTACCGCAGCAACACTCAGATCCCTCTGTACCACAGCAACACCCAGATCCCTCTGTACCACAGCAGCACCCAGATCCCTCTGTACCACCGCAACACCCAGATCCCTCTGTACCGCCGCAACACCCAGATCCCTCTGTACGACAGCGACTCCAAGATCCCTCCGTACCACAGCAACACCCAGATCCCTCTGTACCCGAGCAACACCCAGAACCCACTTTATCACAGCAACAACCAGATCCCTCTGAACCACAGCAACACCCAGATCCCTCTGTACCACAGCAACACCCAAATCCCTCTGTACCACAGCAACACCCAGATCCCTCTGTACCACAGCATCACCCAGATCCCTCTGTACCACAACAACACCCAGATCCCTCTGTACCACAGCAACACCCAAATCCCTCTGTACCACAGCAACACCCAGATCCCTCTGTATCACAGCAACACCCAGATCCCTCTGTACCACAGCGACACCCAGATCCCTCTGTACCACAGCAACACTCAGATCCCTCAGGATCACAGCAACACCCAGATCCCTTTGTACCACAGCGACACACAGATACCTCTTTACCGCAGCAACACCCAGATCCCTCTGTACCGCATCAACACCCAGATCCCTCTGTACCACAGCAACACTCAGATCCCTCTGTACCCGAGCGACACACAGATCCCGCTGTACCACAGCAACATCCAGATCCCTCTGTACCACAGCAACACCCAGATCCCTCTGTACCACAGCAACACCCAGATCCCTCTGTACCACAGCATAACCCAGATCCCTCTGAAACCACAGCGACACCCAGATCTCTCTGTACCACAGCAACACCCAGATCGCTCTGTACCACAACCACACCCAGATCCCTCTGTACCACAGCCACACCCAGATCCCTCTGTACCGCAGTGACACCCTGATCCCTCTGTACCAAATCAACATCCAGATCCCTCTGTACCGCAGCAACACCCAAATCCCTCTGTACCACAGCAACACCCAGACCCCTCTGTACCACAGCAACACCCAGATCCCTGTCCCACAGCAACACCTAGATCCCTCTGTACCACAGCGACACCCATATCCCTCTGTACCACAGCGACACCCAGAATCCTCTGTACCGCAGCAACACCCAGATCCCTCTGTACCACAGCAACACCCATAACGCTCTGTACCACAGCGACACCCAGATCCCTCTGTACCGCAGCTACACCCAGATCCCTCTGAACCACAGCAACACCCAGATCACTCTGTACCACAGCAACACCCAGTTCCCTCTGTACCACAGCAACACCCAGATCCCTCAGGATCACAGCAACACCCAGATCCCTCTGTACCACAGCAACACTCAGATCCCTCAGGATCACAGCAACACCCAGATCCCTTTGTACCACAGCGACACCGAGATCCCTCTGTCCCACAGCAACACCCAGATCCCTCTGTACCACAGCAACACCCAGATCACTCTGTACCACAGCAACACCCTGATCCCTCTGTACCACAGCAACACCCAGATCCCTCAGGATCACAGCAACACCCAGATCCCTCTGTACCACAGCGACACCCAGATACCTCTTTACCGCAGCAACTCCCAGATCCCTCTGTACCGCATCAACACCCAGATCCCTCTGTACCACAGCAACACTCAGATCCCTCTATACCTAGCGACACACAGATCCCGCTGTACCACAGCAACATCCAGATCCCTCTGTAACACAGCAACACCCAGATCCCTCTGTAAAACAGCAACACCCAGATCCCTCTGTACCGCAGCATAACCCAGATCCCTCTGAAACCACAGCGACACCCAGATCCCTCTGTACCACAGCAACACCCAGATCCCTCTGTACCACAGCCACACCCAGATCCCTCTGTACCACAGCGACACTTGGATCCCTCTGTACCGCAGTGACACCCTGATCCCTCTGTACCAAATCAACATCCAGATCCCACTGTACCGCAGCAACACCCAAATACCTCTGTACAACAGCAACACCCAGATCCCTCTGTACCACAGCAACACCCAGATCCCTCTGTACCTCAGCAACATCCAGATCCCTCTGCACCACAGTAACTCCCAGATCCCTTTGTACCACAGCGACACCCAGATCCCTCTGTATCTTAGCAACACCCAGATCCCTCTGTACCACAGCAACACCCAGATCCCTCTGTACCACAGCAACACCCAAATCCCTCTGTACCACAGCAACACCCAGATCCCTCTGTATCACCGCAACACCCAGATCCCTCTGTACCACAGCGACGCCCAGATCCCTCTGTACCACAGCGACACCCAGATCCCTCTGTACCACAGCAACACCCACATCCCTCTGTCCCGCAGCAACACCCAGATCCCTCTGTACCTCAGCAACACCCAGATCCCGCTGTACTACAGCAGCACCCAGATCCCTCTGTACCACCGCAACACCCAGATCCCTCTGTACCGCCGCAACACCCAGATCCCTCTGTACGACAGCGACTCCCATATCCCTCTGTACCACAGCAACACCCAGATCCCTCTGTACCCGAGCAACACCCAGAACCCACTTTATCACAGCAACAACCAGATCCCTCTGAACCACAGCAACACCCAGATTCCTCTGTACCACAGAAACACCCAAATCCCTCTGCACCACAGCAACACCCAGATCCCTCTGTACCACAGCATCACCCAGATCCCTCGGTACCACAGCAACACCCAGATCCCTCTGTACCACAGCAACACCCTGATCCCTCTGTACCACAGCAACACCCAGATCCCTCAGGATCACAGCAACACCCAGATCCCTCTGTACCACAGCGACACCCAGATCCCTCTGTATCACCGCAATACCCAGATCCCTCTGTACCACAGCGACGCCCAGATCCCTCTGTACCACAGCGACACCCAGATCCCTCTGTACCATAGCAACACCAAGATCCCTCTGTACCACAGCGACACCCAGATCCCTCTGTACCACAGCAACACTCAGATCCCTCAGGATCACAGCAACACCCAGATCCCTTTGTACCACAGCGACACCCAGATACCTCTTTATCGCAGCAACACCCAGATCCCTCTGTTCCGCATCCACACCCAGATCCCTCTGTACCACAGCAACACTCAGATCCCTCTGTACCCTAGCGACACACAGATCCCGCTGTACCACAGCAACATCCAGATCCCTCTGTACCACAGCAACACCCAGATCCCTCTGTACCACAGCAACACCCAGATCCCTCTGTACCGCAGCATAACCCAGATCCCTCTGAAATCACAGCGACACCCAAATCCCTCTGTACCACAGCAACACCCAGATCGCTCTGTACCACAGCCACACCCAGATCCCTCTGTACCACAGCCACACCCAGATCCCTCTGTACCGCAGTGACACCCTGATTCCTCTGTACCAAATCAACATCCAGATCCCTCTGTACCGCAGCAACACCCAAATCCCTCTGTACCACAGCAACACCCAGATCCCTCTGTACCACAGCCACACCCAGATCCCTCTCTACCGCAGTGACACCCTGATCCCTCTGTACCAAATCAACATCCAGATCCCTCTGTACCCAAGCAACACCCAGATCCCTCTGTACCACAGTAACACCCAGATCCCTCTGTACCACAGCAACACCCAGATCCCTCTGTACCGCAGCAACACCCAGATCCCTCTCTACCACATCAAAACCCACATCCCTCTGTACCGCAGCAACACCCAGATCCCTCTGTACCACAGCAACACCCATAACGCTCTGTACCACAGCGACACCCAGATCCCTCTGTACCGCAGCTACACCCAGATCCCTCTGAACCACAGCAACACCCAGATCACTCTGTACCACAGCAACACCCAGTTCCCTCTGTACCACAGCAACACCCAGATCCCTCAGGATCACAGCAACACCCAGATCCCTCTGTACCACAGCAACACTCAGATCCCTCAGGATCACAGCAACACCCAGATCCCTTTGTACCACAGCGACACCGAGATCCCTCTGTCCCACAGCAACACCCAGATCCCTCTGTACCACAGCAACACCCAGATCACTCTGTACCACAGCAACACCCTGATCCCTCTGTACCACAGCAACACCCAGATCCCTCAGGATCACAGCAACACCCAGATCCCTCTGTACCACAGCGACACCCAGATACCTCTTTACCGCAGCAACTCCCAGATCCCTCTGTACCGCATCAACACCCAGATCCCTCTGTACCACAGCAACACTCAGATCCCTCTATACCTAGCGACACACAGATCCCGCTGTACCACAGCAACATCCAGATCCCTCTGTAACACAGCAACACCCAGATCCCTCTGTAAAACAGCAACACCCAGATCCCTCTGTACCGCAGCATAACCCAGATCCCTCTGAAACCACAGCGACACCCAGATCCCTCTGTACCACAGCAACACCCAGATCCCTCTGTACCACAGCCACACCCAGATCCCTCTGAAACCACAGCGACACCCAGATCCCTCTGTACCACAGCAACACCCAGATCCCTCTGTACCACAGCCACACCCAGATCCCTCTGTACCACAGCGACACTTGGATCCCTCTGTACCGCAGTGACACCCTGATCCCTCTGTACCAAATCAACATCCAGATCCCACTGTACCGCAGCAACACCCAAATACCTCTGTACAACAGCAACACCCAGATCCCTCTGTACCACAGCAACACCCAGATCCCTCTGTACCTCAGCAACATCCAGATCCCTCTGCACCACAGTAACTCCCAGATCCCTTTGTACCACAGCGACACCCAGATCCCTCTGTATCTTAGCAACACCCAGATCCCTCTGTACCACAGCAACACCCAGATCCCTCTGTACCACAGCAACACCCAAATCCCTCTGTACCACAGCAACACCCAGATCCCTCTGTATCACCGCAACACCCAGATCCCTCTGTACCACAGCGACGCCCAGATCCCTCTGTACCACAGCGACACCCAGATCCCTCTGTACCACAGCAACACCCAGATCCCTCTGTCCCGCAGCAACACCCAGATCCATCTGTACCTCAGCAACACCCAGATCCCGCTGTACTACAGCAGCACCCAGATCCCTCTGTACCACCGCAACACCCAGATCCCTCTGTACCGCCGCAACACCCAGATCCCTCTGTACGACAGCGACTCCCATATCCCTCTGTACCACAGCAACACCCAGATCCCTCTGTACCCGAGCAACACCCAGAACCCACTTTATCACAGCAACAACCAGATCCCTCTGAACCACAGCAACACCCAGATTCCTCTGTACCACAGAAACACCCAAATCCCTCTGCACCACAGCAACACCCAGATCCCTCTGTACCACAGCATCACCCAGATCCCTCGGTACCACAGCAACACCCAGATCCCTCTGTACCACAGCAACACCCAAATCCCTCTGTACCACAGCAACACCCAGATCCGTCAGGATCACAGCAACACCCAGATCCCTCTGTACCACAGCGACACCCAGATCCCTCTGTATCACCGCAATACCCAGATCCCTCTGTACCACAGCGACGCCCAGATCCCTCTGTACCACAGCGACACCCAGATCCCTCTGTACCATAGCAACACCAAGATCCCTCTGTACCACAGCGACACCCAGATCCCTCTGTACCACAGCAACACTCAGATCCCTCAGGATCACAGCAACACCCAGATCCCTTTGTACCACAGCGACACCCAGATACCTCTTTACCGCAGCAACACCCAGATCCCTCTGTTCCGCATCCACACCCAGATCCCTCTGTACCACAGCAACACTCAGATCCCTCTGTACCCTAGCGACACACAGATCCCGCTGTACCACAGCAACATCCAGATCCCTCTGTACCACAGCAACACCCAGATCCCTCTGTACCACAGCAACACCCAGATCCCTCTGTACCGCAGCATAACCCAGATCCCTCTGAAATCACAGCGACACCCAAATCCCTCTGTACCACAGCAACACCCAGATCGCTCTGTACCACAGCCACACCCAGATCCCTCTGTACCACAGCCACACCCAGATCCCTCTGTACCGCAGTGACACCCTGATTCCTCTGTACCAAATCAACATCCAGATCCCTCTGTACCGCAGCAACACCCAAATCCCTCTGTACCACAGCAACACCCAGATCCCTCTGTACCACAGCCACACCCAGATCCCTCTCTACCGCAGTGACACCCTGATCCCTCTGTACCAAATCAACATCCAGATCCCTCTGTACCCAAGCAACACCCAGATCCCTCTGTACCACAGTAACACCCAGATCCCTCTGTACCACAGCAACACCCAGATCCCTCTGTACCGCAGCAACACCCAGATCCCTCTCTACCACATCAAAACCCACATCCCTCTGTACCGCAGCAACACCCAGATCCCTCTGTACCACAGCAACACCCAGATCCCTCTGTACCGCAGCAACACCCCGATCCCTCTGCACCGCAGCAACACCCAGATCCCTCTGTATCTCAGCAACACCCAGATCCCTCTGCACCACAGTAACACCCAGATCCCTTTGTACCACAGCGACACCCAGATCCCTCTGTATCTTAGCAACACCCAGATCCCTCTGTACCACAGCAACACCCAGATCCCTCTGTACCACAGCAACACCCAAATCCCTCTGTACCACAGCAACACCCAGATCCCTCTGTATCACCGCAACACCCAGATCCCTCTGTACCACAGCGACGCCCAGATCCCTCTGTACCACAGCGACACCCAGATCCCTCTGTACCACAGCAACACCCAGATCCCTCTGTCCCGCAGCAACACACAGATCCCTCTGTACCACAGCAACACCCAGATCCCGCTGTACCACAGCTACACCCAGATCCCTCTGTACCACCGCAACACCCAGATCCCTCTCTACCGCCGCAACACCCAGATCCCGCTGTACGACAGCGACTCCCAGATCCCTCTGTACCACAGCAACACCCAGATCCCACTGTACCCGAGCAACACCCAGAACCCACTTTATCACAGCAACAACCAGATCCCTCTGTACCACAGCAACACCCAGATCCCTCTGTACCACAGCAACACCCAAATCCCTCTGTACCACAGCAACACCCAGATCCCTCTGTACCACAGCATCACCCACATCCCTCTGTATCACAGCAGCACCCAGATCCCTCTGTACCACAGCAACACCCAAATCCCTCTGTACCACAGCAACACCCAGATCCCTCTGTATCACAGCAACACCCAGATCCCTCTGTACCACAGCGACACCCAGATCCCTCTGTACCACAGCCACAGCCAAATCCCTCTGTACCGCAGCAACACCCAGATCCCTCTGTACTACAGATACTCCCAGATACCTCTGTAACACAGCAACACCCAGATCCCTCTGTCCCGCAGCAACACCCACATCACTCTGTACCACAGCAACACCCAGATCCCTCTGTACCGCAGTGACACCCTGATCCCTCTGTACCAAATCAACATCCAGATCCCTCTGTACCGCAGCAACACCCAAATCCCTCCGTACCAAAGCAACACCCAGATTCCTCTGTACCACAGCAACACCCAGATCCCTCTGTACCACAGCAAGACCCAGATCCCTCTGTACCGCAGCAACACCCAGATCCCTCTCTACCACATCAAAACCCACATCCCTCTGTACCGCAGCAACACCCAGATCCCTCTGTACCACAGCAACACCCAGTTCCCTCTGTACCGCAGCAACACCCCGATCCCTCTGCACCGCAGCAACACCCAGATCCCTCTGTATCTCAGCAACACCCAGATCCCTCTGCACCACAGTAACACCCAAATCCCTTTGTACCACAGCGACACCCAGATCCCTCTGTATCTTAGCAACACCCAGATCCCTCTGTACCACAGCAACACCCAGATCCCTCTGTACCACAGCAACACCCAAATCCCTCTGCACCACAGCAACACCCAGATCCCTCTGTATCACCGCAACACCCAGATCCCTCTGTACCACAGCGACACCCAGATCCCTCTGTACCACAGCAACACCCAGATCCCTCTGTCCCGCAGCAACACCCAGATCCCTCTGTACCACAGCAACACCCAGATCCAGCTGTACCACAGCTACACCCAGATCCCTCTGTACCACCGCAACACCCAGATCCCTCTCTACCGCCGCAACACCCAGATCCCTCTGTACGACAGCGACTCCCAGATCCCTCTGTACCACAGCGACACCCAGATCCCTCTGTACCACAGCCACAGCCAAATCCCTCTGTACCGCAGCAACACCCAGATCCCTCTGTACTACAGAGACTCCCAGATACCTCTGTACCACAGCAACACCCAGATCCCTCTGTCCCGCAGCAACACCCAGATCACTCTGTACCACAGCAACACCCTGATCGCTCTGTACCACAGCAACACCCAGATCCCTCTGTACCACCGTACACCCAGATCCCTCTGTACCGCAACAACACCCAAAAACCCTCTGTACCACAGCGACACCCAGATCCCTCTGTACCGCAGCAACACCCAGATCCCTCTGTACCGCAGCAACACCCAGATCCCTCTGTACCACAGCAACACCCAGATCCCTCTGTACCGCAGCAACACCCCGATCCCTCTGCACCGCAGCAACACCCAGATCCCTCTGTATCTCAGCAACACCCAGATCCCTCTGCACCACAGTAGCACCCAGATCCCTTTGTACCACAGCGACACCCAGATCCCTCTGTATCTTAGCATCACCCAGATCCCTCTGTACCACAGCAACACACAGATCCCTCTGTACCACAGCAACACCCAAATCCCTCTGTACCACAGCAACACCCAGATCCCTCTGTATCACCGCAACACCCAGATCCCTCTGTACCACAGCGACGCCCAGATCCCTCTGTACCACAGCGACACCCAGATCCCTCTGTACCACAGCAACACCCAGATCCCTCTGTCCCGCAGCAACACCCAGATCCCTCTGTACCACAGCAACACCCAGATCCAGCTGTACCACAGCTACACCCAGATCCCTCTGTACCACCGCAACACCCAGATCCCTCTCTACCGCCGCAACACCCAGATCCCTCTGTACGACAGCGACTCCCAGATCCCTCTGTACCACAGCGACACCCAGATCCCTCTGTACCACAGCCACAGCCAAATCCCTCTGTACCGCAGCAACACCCAGATCCCTCTGTACTACAGAGACTCCCAGATACCTCTGTACCACAGCAACACCCAGATCCCTCTGTCCCGCAGCAACACCCAGATCACTCTGTACCACAACAACACCCTGATCCCTCTGTACCACAGCAACACCCAGATCCCTCTGTACCACCGTACACCCAGATCCCTCTGTACCGCAGCAACACCCAAATCCCTCTGTACCACAGCGACACCCAGATCCCTCTGTACCGCAGCAACACCCAGATCCCCCTGTACCACAGCAACACCCAGATCCATCTGTACCACCGCAACACACAGATCCCTCTGTACCGCAGCAACACCCAGATCCCTCTGTACCACAGCGAATCCCAGATCCCTCTGTCCCACAGCGACACACAGAGCCCTCTGTACCAAGGCGACACCCAGATCCCTCTGTACCGCAGCAACACCCAGATCCCTCTCTACCACAGCAAAACCCACATCCCTCTTTACCGCAACCACACCCAGATCCCTCTGTACCACAGCAACACCCACATCCCTCTGTACCACAGCAACACCCAGATCCCTATGTACCAGCGCAACACCCAGATCCCTCTGTACCGCAGCAACATCCAGATCCCTCTGTACGACAGCGACTCCCAGATCCCTCTGTACCATAGCAACACCCAGATCCCTCTGTACCAGAGCAACACCCAGAACCCACTTTATCACAGCAACAACCAGATCCCTCTGTACCACAGCAACACCCAGATCCCTGTGTATCTCAGCAACACCTTGATCCCTCTGTACCACAGCAACACCCAGATCCCTCTGTACCACAGGAATACCCAGATCCCTCTGTACCACAGCGACACCCAGATCCCTCTGTACCACAGCGACACCCAGATCCCTCTGTACCACAGCGACACCCTGATCCCTCTATACCACAGCGACACCCAGATCCCTCTGTATCACAGCAACACCCAGATCCCTCTGTACCACAGCAACACCTAGATGCCTCAGGATCACAGCAACACCCAGATCCCACTGTACCACAGCAACAGCCAGAGCCCTCTGTACCACAGCGACACCCATTTCCCTCTGTACCACAGCGACACCCAGAATCCTCTGTACCGCAGCAACACCCAGATCCCTCTGTACCACAGCAACACCCATATCGCTCTGTACCACAGCGACACCCAGATCCCTCTGTACCACAGCGACACCCAGATCCCTCTGTACCACAGCGACACCCTGATCCCTCTGTACCACAGCGACACCCAGATCCCTCTGTATCACAGCAACACCCAGATCCCTCTGTACCACAGCAACACCTAGATGCCTCAGGATCACAGCAACACCCAGATCCCTCTGTACCACAGCGACACCCAGATCCCTCTGTATCTCAGCAACACCTTGATCCCTCTGTACCACAGCAACACCCAGATCCCTCTGTACCACAGGAATACCCAGATCCCTCTGTACCACAGCAACACCCAGATCCCTCTGTACCACAGCGACACCCAGATCCCTCTGTACCACAGCGACACCCTGATCCCTCTGTACCACAGCGACACCCAGATCCCTCTGTATCACAGCAACACCCAGATCCCTCTGTACCACAGCAACACCTAGATGCCTCAGGATCACAGCAACACCCAGATCCCTCTGTACCACAGCAACAGCCAGAGCCCTCTGTACCACAGCGACACCCATTTCCCTCTGTACCACAGCGACACCCAGAATCCTCTGTACCGCAGCAACACCCAGATCCCTCTGTACCACAGCAACGCCCATATCGCTCTGTACCACAGCGACACCCAGATCCCTCTGTACCGCAGCTACACCCAAGATCCCTCTGGACCACAGCAACACCCAGATCACTCTGTACCACAGCAACACCCAGTTCCCTCTGTACCACAGCAACACCCAGATCCCTCAGGATCACAGCAACACCCAGATCCCTCTGTACCACAGCAACACTCAGATCCCTCAGGATCACAGCAACACCCAGATCCCTTTGTACCACAGCGACACCGAGATCCCTCTGTACCACAGCAACCCCCAGATCCCTCTGTACCACAGCAACACCCAGATCACTCTGTACCACAGCAACACCCAGATCCCTCTGTACCACAGCAACACCCAGATCCCTCAGGATCACAGCAACACCCAGATCATTCTGTACCACAGCGACACCAAGATACCTCTTTACCGCAGCAACACCCAGATCCCTCTGTACCGCATCAGTACCAAATCCCTCTGTACCACAGCAACACACAGATCCCTCTGTACCCTAGCGACACACAGATCCCGCTGTACCACAGCAACATTCAGATCCCTCTGTACCACAGCAACACCCAGATCCCTCTGTAAAACAGCAACACCCAGATCCCTCTGTACCGCAGCATAACCCAGATCCCTCTGAAACCACAGCGACACCCAGATCCCTCTGTACCACAGCAACACCCAGATCCGTCTGTACCACAGCCACACCCAGATCCCTCAGGATCACAGCAACACCCAGATCCCTCTGTACCACAGCAACACTCAGATCCCTCAGGATCACAGCAACACCCAGATCCCTTTGTACCACAGCGACACCGAGATCCCTCTGTACCACAGCAACCCCCAGATCCCTCTGTACCACAGCAACACCCAGATCACTCTGTACCACAGCAACACCCAGATCCCTCTGTACCACAGCAACACCCAGATCCCTCAGGATCACAGCAACACCCAGATCCCTCTGTACCACAGCGACACCCAGATACCTCTTTACCGCAGCAACACCCAGATCCCTCTGTACCGCATCAGTACCCAGATCCCTCTGTACCACAGCAACACTCAGATCCCTCTGTACCCTAGCGACACACAGATCCCGCTGTACCACAGCAACATCCAGATCCCTCTGTACCACAGCAACACCCAGATCCCTCTGTAAAACAGCAACACCCAGATCCCTCTGTACCGCAGCATAACCCAGATCCCTCTGAAACCACAGCGACACCCAGATCCCTCTGTACCACAGCAACACCCAGATCCCTCTGTACCACAGCCACACCCAGATCCCTCTGTAGCACAGCGATACCCTGATCCCACTGAACCAAATCAACATCCAGATCCCTCTGTACCGCAGCAACACCCAAATCCCTCTGTACCACAGCAACACCCAGATCCCTCTGTACCACAGCAACACCCAGATCCCTCTGTACCACAGCAACACCCAGATCCCTCTGTACCGCAGCAACACCCAGATCCCTCTCTACCACAGCAAAACCCATATCCCTCTGCACCGCAGCAACACCCAGATCCCTCTGTATCTCAGCAACACCCAGATCCCTCTGCACCACAGTAACTCCCAGATCCCTTTGTACCACAGCAACACCCAAATCCCTCTGTACCACAGCAACACCCAGATCCCTCTGTATCACCACAACACCCAGATTCCTCTGTACCACAGCGACACCCAGATCCCTCCGTACCACAGCAACACCCAGATCCCTCTGTCCCGCAGCAACACCCAGATCCCTCTGTACCACAGCAACACCCAGATCCCTCAGTACCACAGCAACACCCAGATCCCTCTGTACCGCCGCAACACCCAGATCCCTCTGTACGACAGCGACTCCCAGATCCCTCTGTACCACAGCAACACCCAGATCCCTCTGTACCGCAGCAACACCCAGATCCCTCTCTACCACAGCAAAACCCACATCCCTCTGCACCGCAGCAACACCCAGATCCCTCTGTATCTCAGCAACACCCAGATCCCTCTGCACCACAGTAACTCCCAGATCCCTTTGTACCACAGCGACACCCAGATCCCTCTGTATCTTAGCAACACCCAGATCCCTCTGCACCACTGCAACACCCAGATCCCTCTGTACCACAGCAACACCCAAATCCCTCTGTACCACAGCAACACCCAGATCCCTCTGTATCACCGCAACACCCAGATCCCTCTGTATCACAGCGACGCCCAGATCCCTCTGTACCACAGCGACTCCCAGATCCCTCTGTACCACAGCAACACCCAGATCCCTCTGTACCCGAGCAACACTCAGAACCCACTTTATCACAGCAACAACCAGATCCCTCTGAACCACAGCAACACCAAGATCCCTC
Source organism: Scyliorhinus torazame (assembly GCF_047496885.1). Taxonomy (NCBI): domain Eukaryota; kingdom Metazoa; phylum Chordata; class Chondrichthyes; order Carcharhiniformes; family Scyliorhinidae; genus Scyliorhinus; species Scyliorhinus torazame. The sequence goes on along the minus strand of NC_092725.1, from coordinate 29,307,028 downwards.
TGTACCACAGCAACACCCAAATCCCTCTGTACCACAGCAACACCCAGATCCCTCTGTACCACAGCATCACCCAGATCCCTCTGTACCACAGCAACACCCAGATCCCTCAGTACCACAGCGACACACAGATCCCTCTGTATCACCGCAACACCCAGATCCCTCTGTATCACAGCAACACCCAGATCCCTCTGTACCACAGCGACACCCAGATCCCTCTGTATCACCGCAATACCCAGATCCCTCTGTACCACAGCGACGCCCAGATCCCTCTGTACCACAGCGACACCCAGATCCCTCTGTACCATAGCAACACCCAGATCCCTCTGTACCAGAGCAACACCCAGAACCCACTTTATCACAGCAACAACCAGATCCCTCTGTACCACAGCAACACCCAGATCCCTCTGTACCACAGGAACACCCAGATCCCTCTGTACCACAGCAACACCCAGATCCCTCAGTACCACAGCGACACACAGATCCCTCTGTATCACCGCAACACCAAGATCACTCTGTACCACAGCGACACCCAGATCCCTCTGTACCAGAGCAACACCCAGAACGCACTTTATCACAGCAACAACCAGATCCCTCTGTACCACAGCAACACCCAGATCCCTCTGTACCACAGCAACACCCAGATCCCTCTCTACCACAGCAACACCCAGATCCCTCAGTACCACAGCGACACACAGATCCCTCTGTATCACCGCAACACCCAGATCCCTCTGTACCACAGCAACACCCAGATCCCTCTGTCCGGCAGCAACACCCAGATCCCTCTGTACCACAGTGACACCTCGATCCATCTGTACCACCGCAACACCCAGATCCCTCTGTACCGCAGCAACACCCAGATACCTCTGTACCACAGCAACACCCAAGTCCCTCCGTACCAAAGCAACACCCAGATCCCTCTGTACCAGAGCAACACCCAGATCCCTCTGTACCACAGCAACACCCAGATCCCTGTGTATCTCAGCAACACCTTGATCCCTCTGTACCAGAGCAACACCCAGATCCCTCTGTACCACAGGAACACCCAGATCCCTCTGTACCACAGCAACACCCAGATCCCTCAGTACCACAGCGACACACAGATCCCTCTGTATCACCGCAACACCCAGATCACTCTGTACCACAGCGACACCCAGATCCCTCTGTACCAGAGCAACACCCAGAACCCACTTTATCACAGCAACAACCAGATCCCTCTGTACCACAGCAACACCCAGATCCCTGTGTATCTCAGCAACACCTTGATCCCTCTGTACCACAGCAACACCCAGATCCCTCTGTACCACAGGAACACCCAGATCCCTCTGTACCACAGCAACACCCAGATCCCTCAGTACCACAGCGACACACAGATCCCTCTGTATCACCGCAACACCCAGATCCCTCTGTACGACAGCAACACCCAGATCCCTCTGTCCGGCAGCAACACCCAGATCCCTCTGTACCACAGTGACACCTCGATCCATCTGTACCACCGCAACACCCAGATCCCTCTGTACCGCAGCAACACCCAGATCCCTCTGTATCTCAGCAACACCCAGATCCCTCTGTACTACAGCAACACCCAGATAACTCTGTACCACAGCAACACCCAAGTCCCTCCGTACCACAGCAACACCCAGATCCCTCTGTACCACAGCAACACCCAGATCCCTCTGGACCACAGCAACACCCAAATTCCTCTGTACCACAGCAACAACCAGATCCTGCTGTACCATAGCGGCACCTAGATCCATCTGTACCACCGCAACACCCAGATCCCTCTGTACCACAGCAACACCCAGATCCCTCTGTACCACAGCAACACCCAGATCCCTCTGTCCGGCAGCAACACCCAGATCCCTCTGTACCACAGCAACATCTAGATCCATCTGTACCACCGCAACACCCAGATCCCTCTGTACCACAGCAACACCCAGATCCCTCTGTATCTCAGCAACACCCAGATCCCTCTATACCACAGCAACACCCAGATCCCTCTGGACCACAGCAACACCCAAATTCCTCTGTACCACAGCAACACCCAGATCCCTCTGTACCACAGCAACACCCAGATCCCTCTGTACCACAGCAACACCCAGATCCCTCTGTACCGCAGCAACACCCAGATCCCTCTGTACCACAGCGACACCCAGATCCCTCTGTATCTTAGCAACACCCAGATCCCTCTGTGCCACAGCAACACCCAGATTCCTCTGTACCACAGCAACACCCAGATCTCTCTGTACCACAGCAACACCCAGATCCCTCTGTATCACAGCAACACCCAGATCCCTCTGTACCACAGCGACACCCAGATCCCTCTGTATCTCAGCAACACCCAGATCCCTCTGTACCACAGCGACACCCAGATCCCTCTGTACCACAGCAACACCCAGATCCCTCTGTACCACAGCAACACCCAGATCCCTCTGGACCACAGCAACACCCAAATTCCTCTGTACCACAGCAACAACCAGATCCCGCTGTACCATAGTGGCACCTAGATCCATCTGTACCACCGCAACACCCAGATCCCTCTGTACCACAGCAACACCCAGATCCCTCTGTACCACAGCAACACCCAGATCCCTCTGTCCGGCAGTAACACCCAGATCCCTCTGTACCACAGCAACATCTAGATCCATCTGTACCACAGCAACACCCAGATCCCTCTGTATCACAGCAAAACCCAGATCCCTCTGTACCACAGCGACACCCAGATCCCTCTGTATCTCAGCAACACCCAGATCCCTCTGTACCACAGCGACACCCAGATCTCTCTGTATCACCGCAACACCCAGATCCCTCTGTACCACAGCGACGCCCAGATCCCTCTGTACCACAGCAACACCCAGATCTGTCTGTACCACAGCGACACCCAGATCCCTCTGTAGCACAGCAACAACCAGATCCCTCTGTACCACAGCGACACCCAGATCCCTCTGTACCACAGCAACACCCAGATCCCTCTGTACCACAGCGACACCCAGATCCCTCTGTACCAAAGCAACACCCAGATCCCTCTGTACCACAGCGACACCCAGATCCCTCTGTACCACAGCAACACCCAGACCCCTCTGTACCACAGCGACACCCAGATCCCTCTGTAGTGACTGACAGTTAACGGCCAAGCATTGTCTGAAAACTGAAACCAGGCATCTTGGATCTAATTGCATTCCCCTGAGGAATGGACCAGTGAATGGCCATCACTGATTTTGTCTCAATGAAACAGGCACAATGTGTGCACCTGACCTTCCTGTCTGAAAATGTTAGGGTCCTGAGTATTCATATATGTAGTTTCCGGTACACGCAGAGTCATGTGCTGGAAAGGAGGAACTGATTCTGGCAGACAGGAAGTATATGTACACACACTGCGCCTGTTTCAGCAGAAGAAAATCAGCGGCAGCCATTCACTTGCTCTTTGCTCAGTGCAATGCCTTGACCCATCAGAGTCAAGCTGCCTGGATTACGTTTCAAAAATAGTGTTCGGCGGCTGACTGACTCCATCAACTGGTGCACTCTCCCACGGCAACAACAATATGAGTATAAGATTTAATTCAAGGTCATACTATGGGCATTGCACCCCCGGCTTGCATCCATCACCACAACCCTTGCAATGCCCGTTTCCCGCTCCCTCTAGCTGCCCTGGGATCTCTGAACTCCTCCCTTTGAGGTGAGAGACAGGAGGGAAATGTACGATTAACATTGGTATGGATGGATCTCCAGGGGCTGACCTCCTCCGCCGATGGATCTTTCCCAACAGCCTACACGTGCGTGGGGCCCACCTACATGGAGAACGGATTCTTCCACCCTCGCAAGATGAGGTACGTGGTCAACGACACCATCGAGTTTGAGTGCGACCAAGGCTTCGACCTGATTGGCTCCCAGAAGCGGACCTGCCTGAGGAACGGGCGCTGGAGTGGGAGGAGCACAATCTGCGATGGAGGAGGTGAGCGAGGGTCCGCCATCCACTCCCCTGCCCTCCCCATGCCTCTCCTCATCTCCCCTCCCCTCCTCTCCCCACCCCTTCCCTCCCCTCCCCTTCCCACACCTCCCCACCCCTCCCGTCCCCACCACCCCCATCCGCACCCCTCCCGTCCGCACCCTTCCCCTCCCCACCCCTTCCCTCCCCTCCCCTCCTAGAGGAGCCAACGGCTGCTGTTCAAAATATACAAACCCCCCCTCCCCCACCCCCAAATGCCCCCTTGAGGAAAACAAACATGGACTCGCTGAACCCTCGCAGTCTGTGGGGGGTCTCTCCGCTTGTCGTGTCTGTAGTAGCGCCCCCCCAAAGATCAATCCAACTGGTCCCATTCCCCTTCCCGAGTTACCCGTACACTTTTCAGATAACAATCCTACTCCCTCTTGCTCCTGGTAATAAATCCCAGGATACTGTTCACTTCATTGACCCCTCTCTCTCCGTCTGTCACCTGCAGTGATTCATACCCACAGACACCCAGGTCCCTCTGCTCCTTCAGCTCCTTTACAATTGGTCACTTTATTCAATATTGTCACTCGCACACACACACAGTCAAACTCACACACACACAGTCAAACTCACACACAATGTCAAACTCACACACACACATTCAAATTCACACACACATTCAAACTCACTCACACAGTCACACTTACACACACAGTCAAACTCACACACACATATTCAAACTCACACACACTGTCAAACTCACACACACATTCAAACTTACACACACGCAGTCAAACACACACACCCACAGTCAAACTCACACACACACATTCAAACTCACAGACACATTCAAACTCACACACACACACATTCAAACTCACACACACATTCAAACTTACACACAGACAGTCAAACTTACACACACAGTCATACTCACACACACATTCAAACTCACACACACACAGTCAAACTCACACACACACATTCAAACTCACACACGCAGTCAAACTCTCACACACACACATTCAAACTCACACACATATTCAAACTCACACACACACAGTCAAACTCACACACACATTCAAACTTACACACACGCAGTCAAACACACACACCCACAGTCAAACTCACACACACATTCAAACTTACACACACGCAGTCAAACACACACACCCACAGTCAAACTCACACGCACACACATTCAAAATCACACACACGCAGTCAAACGCACACACACACAGTCAAAGTCACACACACATTCAAACTCACACACACACACATTTAAACTCATACACACGCAGTCAAACTCACACACACACATTCAAACTCACACACACATTCAAACTCACACACATGCAGTCAAAGTCACACACACACACAGTCAAAGTCACACACACATTCAAACTCACACACACACACATTCAAACTCACACACACAGTCAAACTCTCACACACACACCCAAACTCACACACCCGCAGTTAAACTCAGACACACACAGTCAAAGTCACACACACATTCAAACTCACACACACACACATTCAAACTCACACACACATTCAAACTCACACACGCAGTCAAACTCTCACACACACACATTCAAACATACACACATGCAGTCAAACTCACACACATATTCAAACTCACACACACACATTAAAACTCACACACATGCAGTCAAACTCACACACACAGTCAACTCACACACACATATTCAAACTTACACACACGCAGTCAAACTCACACACCCACAGTTAAACTCACACACACACACACACAGTCAAACTCACACACACACACATTCAAACTCACACACACGCAGTCAAACTCACACACACGCAGTCAGACACACACACACATTCAAACTCACACACACACATTCAAACTCACACACACACATTCAAACACACACACATTCAAACTTACACACACGCAGTCAAACTCACACACCCACAGTCAAAATCACACACACACGCAGTCAAACTCATACACACACATTCAAACTCACACACAGTCAAACTCCCACACACACATTCAAACTCACACACACATTCAAACTCACACACGCAGTCAAACTCACACACGCAGTCAAACTTACTCACACATTCAAACTCACACACACACAGTCAAACTCACACACACAGTCAAACTCACACACACACAGTCAAACTCACACACACACATTCAAACTCACACACACACAGTCAAACTTATTCACACATAGTCAAACTCACACACACAGTCAAACTCACACACACAGTCAAACTCACAAACACATTCAAACTCACACACACACACATTCAAACTCACACACACATTCAAACTCACTCACACAGTCAAACTTACGCACACACAGTCAAACTCACACACACATATTCAAACTCACACACACATTCAAACTCACACACATGCAGTCAAACTCACACACACACAGTCAAAGTCACACACACATTCAAACTCACACACACACATTCAAACTCACACACGCAGTCAAACTCTCACACACACACATTCAAACTCACACACACGCAGTTAAACTCACACACACACATTCAAACTCACACACACATTCAAACTCACACACACGCATTGAAACTCACACACATGCAGTCAAACTCACACACGCACAGTCAACTCACACACACATATTCAAACTTACACACGCGCAGTCAAACTCACACACCCACAGTTAAACTCACACACACACATTCAAACTCACACACACGCAGTCAAACTCACACACACGCAGTCAAACACACACACACATTCAAACTCACACACACACATTCAATCTCACACACACACATTCAAACACACACACATTCAAACTCACACACATACAGTCAAACTCACACACACACACACAGTCAAACTGACACACACACATTCAAACTCACACACACAATCAAACTTACACACACACGCATTCAAACTCACACACACACATTCAAACTCACACCCATGCAGTCAAACTCACACACACATTCAAACACACACACACAGTCAAACTCACACACACATTCAAACTCACACACACATTCAAACTCACACACACACAGTCAAACTTACAGACACACAGTCAAACTCACACACACAAGCAGTCAAACTCACACACACACTCAAACTCACACACACACAGTCGAACTTACACACACACAGTCAAACTCACACACACACACGCAGTCAAACACACACACATTCAAACTCACACACACACATTCAAACTCACACACACACATTCAAACTCACACACACACATTCGAACTCACACACACATTCATACTCACACACACACAGTCAAACTCACACACACACATTCAAACTCACACACACGCACAATCAAACTCACATACACGCAGTCAATCTCACATACACGCACAGTCAAACTCACAGACACATTCAAACTCACACACACATTCAAACTCACACACACATTCAAACTTACACACAGACAGTCAAACTTACACACACAGTCATACTCACACACACATTCAAACTCAAACACACACAGTCAAACTCACACACACACATTCAAACTCACACACGCAGTCAAACTCTCACACACACACATTCAAACTCACACACACCTATTCAAACTCACACACACACAGTCAAACTCACACACACATTCAAACTTACACACACGCAGTCAAACACACACACCCACAGTCAAACTCACACGCACACAGTCAAACTCACACACACAGTCAAACTCACACACACACAGTCAAACTCACACACACACATTCAAACTCACACACACACAGTCAAACTTATTCACACATAGTCAAACTCACACACACAGTCAAACTCACACACACAGTCAAACTCACACACACATTCAAACTCACACACACACACATTCAAACTCACACACACATTCAAACTCACTCACACAGTCAAACTTACGCACACACAGTCAAACTCACACACACATATTCAAACTCACACACACACAGTCAAACTCACACACACACATTCAAACTTACACACACGCAGTCAAACTCACACACCCACAGTCAAACTCACACGCACACACATTCAAACTCACACACACGCAGTCAAACTCACACACACACATTCAGACTCACACACACATTCAAACTCACACACATGCAGTCAAACTCACACACACACAGTCAAAGTCACACACACATTCAAACTCACACACACACATTCAAACTCACACACGCAGTCAAACTCTCACACACACACATTCAAACTCACACACACGCAGTTAAACTCACACACACACATTCAAACTCACACACACATTCAAACTCACACACACGCATTGAAACTCACACACATGCAGTCAAGCTCACACACGCACAGTCAACTCACACACACATATTCAAACTTACACACGCGCAGTCAAACTCACACACCCACAGTTAAACTCACACACACACATTCAAACTCACACACACGCAGTCAAACTCACACACACGCAGTCAAACACACACACACATTCAAACTCACACACACACATTCAATCTCACACACACACATTCAAACACACACACATTCAAACTCACACACACAGTCAAACTCACACACACACACACAGTCAAACTCACACACACACATTCAAACTCACACACACACAATCAAACTTACACACACACGCATTCAAACTCACACACACACATTCAAACTCACACCCATGCAGTCAAACTCACACACACATTCAAACACACACACACACAGTCAAACTCACACACACATTCAAACTCACACACACATTCAAACTCACACACACACAGTCAAACTTACAGACACACAGTCAAACTCACACACACAAGCAGTCAAACTCACACACACACTCAAACTCACACACACACAGTCAAACTCACACACACACATGCAGTCAAACACACACACACATTCAAACTCACACACACACATTCAAACTCACACACACACATTCAAACTCACACACACACATTCGAACTCACACACACATTCATACTCACACACACGCAGTCAAACTCACACACACACATTCAAACTCACACACACGCACAATCAAACTCACATACACGCAGTCAATCTCACATACACGCACAGTCAAACTCACAGACACATTCAAACTCACACACACATTCAAACTCACACACACATTCAAACTTACACACAGACAGTCAAACTTACACACACAGTCATACTCACACACACATTCAAACTCACACACACACACAGTCAAACTCACACACACACATTCAAACTCACACACGCAGTCAAACTCTCACACACACACATTCAAACTCACACACACCTATTCAAACTCACACACACACAGTCAAACTCACACACACATTCAAACTTACACACACGCAGTCAAACACTCACACCCACAGTCAAACTCACACACACATTCAAACTTACACACACGCAGTCAAACACACACACCCACAGTCAAACTCACACGCACACACATTCAAAATCACACACACGCAGTCAAACTCACACACACACATTCAAACTCACACACACATTCAAACTCACACACACATACATTCAAACTCACACACACGCAGTCAAACTCACACACACACATTCAAACTCACACACACATTCAAACTCACACACATGCAGTCAAAGTCACACACAGACAGTCAAAGTCACACACACATTCAAACTCACACACACACACATTCAAACTCACACACGCAGTCAAACTCTCACACACACACATTCAAACTCACACACACGCAGTTAAACTCAGACACACACAGTCAAAGTCACACACACATTCAAACTCACACACACACACATTCAAACTCACACACGCAGTCAAACTCTCACACACACACATTCAAACTCACACACATGCAGTCAAACTCACACACACACAGTCAAAGTCAAACACATATTCAAACTCACACACACACACATTCAAACTCACACACATGCAGTCAAACTCACACACACAGTCAACTCACACACACATATTCAAACTTACACACACGCAGTCAAACTCACACACACACACATTCAAACTCACACACACGCAGTCAAACTCACACACGCAGTCAGACACACACACATTCAAACTCACACACACACATTCAAACTCACACACACACATTCAAACTCACACACATTCAAACTTACACACACGCTTTCAAACACACACACACAGTCAAAATCACACACACACGCAGTCAAACTCACACACACACATTCAAACTCACACACACAGTCAAACTCACACACACACATTCAAACTCACACACACATTCAAACTCACACACACACATTCAAACTCACACACGCAGTCAAACTCACACATGCAGTCAAACTCACTCACACATTCAAACTCACACACACACATTCAAACTCACACACACACATTCAAACTCTCACACACACAGTCAAACTCACACACACACATTCAAACTTACACACACGCAGTCAAACTCACACACCCACAGTCAAACGCACACGCACACACATTCAAACTCACACACACGCAGTCAAACTCACACACACACATTCAAACTCACACACACATTCAAACTCACACACATGCAGTCAAACTCACACACACACAGTCAACGTCACACACGCATTCAAACTCACACACACACACATTCAAACTCACACACGCAGTCAAACTCTCACACCCACACATTCAAACTCACACACATGCAGTTAAACTCACATACACACATTCAAACTCACACACACATTCAAACTCACACACACACGCATTGAAACTCACACACATGCAGTCAAACTCATACACACAGTCAACTCACACACACATATTCAAACTTACACATGCGCAGTCAAACTCACACACCCACAGTTAAACTCACACACACACATTCAAACTCACACACCGCAGTCAAACTCACACACACGCTGTCAAACACACACACACATTCAAACTCACACACACACATTCAATCTCACACACACACATTCAAACACACACACATTCAAACTCACACACACACACAGTCAAACTCACACACACACATTCAAACTCACACACACATTCAAACTCACACACACACAATCAAACTTACACACACACGCATTCAAACTTACACACACACATTCGAACTCACACCCATGCAGTCAAACTCACACACACATTCAAACACACACACACACAGTCAAACTCACACACACATTCAAACTCACACACACATTCAAACTCACACACACACAGTCAAACTTACAGACACACAGTCAAACTCACACATACAAGCAGTCAAACTCACACACACACTCAAACTCACACACACACATTCAAACTCACACACACACATTCAAACTCACACACACACATTCAAACTCACACACACACATTCGAACTCACACACACATTCATACTCACACACACGCAGTCAAACTCACACACACACATTCAAACTCACACACACGCACAATCAAACCCACATACACGCAGTCAATCTCACATACACACACAGTCAAACTCACAGCCACATTCAAACTCACACACACACACATTCAAACTCACACACACATTCAAACTTACACACAGACAGTCAAACTTACACACACAGTCATACTCACACACACATTCAAACTCACACACACACAGTCAAACTTACACACACACACAGTCAAACTCACACACCCACAGTCAAACTCACACACACGCGCAGTCAAACTCACACACACACACATTCAAACTCACACACACGCAGTCAAACTCACACACACACATTCAAACTCACACACACATTCAAACTCACACACACACATTCAAACTCACACACACACAGTCAAACTCACACACACACGCATTCAAACTCACACACACACAGTCAAACTCACACACACACATTCAAACTTACACACACGCAGTCAAACTCACACACCCACAGTCAAACTCACACACACACACGCAGTCAAACTCACACACACGCACATTCAAACTCACACACACGCAGTCAAACTGACACACACATTCAAACTCACACACACATTCAAACTCACAAACACACACATTCAAACCCACACACATGCAGTCAAACTCTCACACACACCGTCAAACTCACACACGTAGTCAAACTCTCACACACACACATTCAAACTCACACACACACACATTCAAACTCACACACACGCAGTCAAACTCATTCAAACTCACATACACATTCAAACTCACACACACACACATTCAAACTCTCACACACACACATTCAAACTCTCACACACACACATTCAAACTCTCACACACACACATTCAAACTCACACACACGCAGCCAAACTCACACAAACACATTCAAACTCACATACACATTCAAACTCACACACACACACATTCAAACTCACACACATGCAGTCAAACTCACACACACAGTCAACTCACACACACACATTCAAACTTACACACACGCAGTCAAACTCACACACCCACAGTCAAACTCACACACACACACACAGTCAAACTCACATACACATTCAAACTCACACACACGCAGTCAAACTCACACACACGCAGTCAAACACACACATTCAAACTCACACACACACATTCAAGCACACACACATTCAAACACACACACACACAGTCAAACTCACACACACAGTCAAACTGACACACACACATTCAAACTCACACACACACAATCAATCTTACACACACACACATTCAAACTCACACACACACATTCAAACTCACACCCACGCAGTCAAACTCACACATACATTCAAACACACACAGAAGCAGTCAAACTCACACACACATTCAAACTCACACACACATTCAAACTCACACACACAGTCAAACTTACAGACACACAGTCAAACTCACGCACACAAGCATTCAAACTCACACACACAGTCAAACTTACACACACAAATTCAAACTCACACACACACATTCAAACACACACACACATTCGAACTCACACACACATTCAAACTCACAAACACACAGTCAAACTCACACACACACAGTCAAACTCACACACGCAGTCAAACACACACACACATTCAAACTCACACACACACATTCAAACTCACACACACACATTCAAACTCACACGCACACATTCGAACTCACACACACATTCATACTCACACACACACAGTCAAACTCACACACACACATTCAGACTCACACACACACAATCAAACTCACACACACGCATTCAAATTCACACACACACATTCAAACTCACACCCACGCAGTCAAACTCACACACACATTCAAACTCACACCCACGCAGTCAAACTCACACACACATTCAAACACACACACACGCAGTCAAACTCACACACACATTCAAACTCACACACACATTCAAACTCACACACACACAGTCAGACTTACAGACACACAGTCAAACTCACGCACACAAGCAGTCAAACTCACACACACAGTCAAACTTACACACACAGTCAAACTCACACACACACGCAGTCAAACACACACACACATTCAAACTCACACACACACATTCAAACTCACACACACATTCAAACTCACACACACGCATTGAAACTCACACACATGCAGTCAAACTCACACACGCACAGTCAACTCACACACACATATTCAAACTTACCCACGCGCAGTCAAACTCACACACCCACAGTTAAACTCACACACACACATTCAAACTCACACACACGCAGTCAAACTCACACACACGCAGTCAAACACACACACACATTCAATCTCACACACACACATTCAAACACACACACATTCAAACTCACACACACACAGTCAAACTCACACACACACACAGTCAAACTCACACACACATTCAAACACACACACACACAGTCAAACTCACACACACATTCAAACTCACACACACATTCAAACTCACACACACACAGTCAAACTTACACACACAGTCAAACTCACACACACACGCAGTCAAACACACACACACATTCAAACTCACACACACACATTCAAACTCACACACACATTCAAACTCACACACACGCATTGAAACTCACACACATGCAGTCAAACTCACACACGCACAGTCAATTCACACACACATATTCAAACTTACACACGCGCAGTCAAACTCACACACCCACAGTTAAACTCACACACACACATTCAAACTCACACACACGCAGTCAAACTCACACACACGCAGTCAAACACACACACACATTCAAACTCACACACACACATTCAATCTCACACACACACATTCAAACACACACACATTCAAATTCACACACACACAGTCAAACTCACACACACACACACAGTCAAACTCACACACACATTCAAACACACACACACACAGTCAAACTCACACACACATTCAAACTCACACACACATTCAAACTCACACACACACAGTCAAACTTACAGACACACAGTCAAACTCACACACACAAGCAGTCAAACTCACACACACACTCAAACTCACACACACACAGTCAAACTTACACACACACAGTCAAACTCACACACACACACGCAGTCAAACACACACACACATTCAAACTCACACACACACACATTCAAACTCACACACACACATTCAAACTCACACACACACATTCGAACTCACACACACATTCATACTCACACACACGCAGTCAAACTCACACACACACATTCAAACTCACACACACGCACAATCAAACTCACATACACGCAGTCAATCTCACATACACGCACAGTCAAACTCACAGACACATTCAAACTCACACACACATTCAAACTCACACACACATTCAAACTTACACACAGACAGTCAAACTTACACACACAGTCATACTCACACACACATTCAAACTCACACACACACAGTCAAACTCACACACACACATTCAAACTCACACACGCAGTCAAACTCTCACACACACACATTCAAACTCACACACACCTATTCAAACTCACACACACACAGTCAAACTCACACACACATTCAAACTTACACACACGCAGTCAAACACACACACCCACAGTCAAACTCACACACACATTCAAACTTACACACACGCAGTCAAACACACACACCCACAGTCAAACTCACACGCACACACATTCAAAATCACACACACGCAGTCAAACTCACACACACACATTCAAACTCACACACATTCAAACTCACACACACACACATTCAAACTCACACACACACAGTCAAACTCACACACACACATTCAAACTCACACACACATTCAAACTCACACACATGCAGTCAAAGTCACACACAGACAGTCAAAGTCACACACACATTCAAACTCACACGCACACACATTCAAACTCACACACGCAGTCAAACTCTCACACACGCACATTCAAACTCACACACACGCAGTTAAACTCAGACACACACAGTCAAAGTCACACACACATTCAAACTCACACACACACACATTCAAACTCACACACGCAGTCAAACTCTCACACACACACATTCAAACTCACACACATGCAGTCAAACTCACACACACACAGTCAAAGTCAAACACATATTCAAACTCAAACACAAAAACATTCAAACTCACACACATGCAGTCAAACTCACACACACAGTCAACTCACACACACATATTCAAACTTACACACACGCAGTCAAACTCACACACACACACATTCAAACTCACACACACGCAGTCAAACTCACACACGCAGTCAGACACACACACATTCAAACTCACACACACACATTCAAACTCACACACACACATTCAAACTCACACACATTCAAACTTACACACACGCAGTCAAACTCACACACACACAGTCAAAATCACACACACACGCAGTCAAACTCACACACACACATTCAAACTCACACACACAGTCAAACTCACACACACACATTCAAACTCACACACACATTCAAACTCACACACACACATTCAAACTCACACACGCAGTCAAACTCACACATGCAGTCAAACTCACTCACACATTCAAACTCACACACACACATTCAAACTCACACACACACATTCAAACTCTCACACACACAGTCAAACTCACACACACACATTCAAACTTACACACACGCAGTCAAACTCACACACCCACAGTCAAACTCACACGCACACACATTCAAACTCACACACACATTCAAACTCACACACATGCAGTCAAACTCACACACACACAGTCAAAGTCACACACACATTCAAACTCACACACACACACATTCAAACTCACACACGCAGTCAAACTCTCACACCCACACATTCAAACTCACACACATGCAGTTAAACTCACATACACACATTCAAACTCACACACACATTCAAACTCACACACACACGCATTGAAACTCACACACATGCAGTCAAACTCACACACACAGTCAACTCACACACACATATTCAAACTTACACATGCGCAGTCAAACTCACACACCCACAGTTAAACTCACACACACACATTCAAACTCACACACCGCAGTCAAACTCACACACACGCTGTCAAACACACACACACATTCAAACTCACACACACACATTCAATCTCACACACACACATTCAAACACACACACATTCAAACTCACACACACACACAGTCAAACTCACACACACACATTCAAACTCACACACACATTCAAACTCACACACACACAATCAAACTTACACACACACGCATTCAAACTTACACACACACATTCGAACTCACACCCATGCAGTCAAACTCACACACACATTCAAACACACACACACACAGTCAAACTCACACACACATTCAAACTCACACACACATTCAAACTCACACACACACAGTCAAACTTACAGACACACAGTCAAACTCACACATACAAGCAGTCAAACTCACACACACACTCAAACTCACACACACACATTCAAACTCACACACACACATTCAAACTCACACACACACATTCAAACTCACACACACACATTCGAACTCACACACACATTCATACTCACACACACGCAGTCAAACTCACACACACACATTCAAACTCACACACACGCACAATCAAACCCACATACACGCAGTCAATCTCACATACACACACAGTCAAACTCACAGCCACATTCAAACTCACACACACACACATTCAAACTCACACACACATTCAAACTTACACACAGACAGTCAAACTTACACACACAGTCATACTCACACACACATTCAAACTCACACACACACAGTCAAACTTACACACACACACAGTCAAACTCACACACCCACAGTCAAACTCACACACACGCGCAGTCAAAATCACACACACACACATTCAAACTCACACACACGCAGTCAAACTCACACACACACATTCAAACTCACACACACATTCAAACTCACACACACACATTCAAACTCACACACACACAGTCAAACTCACACACACACGCATTCAAACTCACACACACACAGTCAAACTCACACACACACATTCAAACTTACACACACGCAGTCAAACTCACACACCCACAGTCAAACTCACACACACACACGCAGTCAAACTCACACACACGCACATTCAAACTCACACACACGCAGTCAAACTGACACACACATTCAAACTCACACACACATTCAAACTCACAAACACACACATTCAAACCCACACACATGCAGTCAAACTCACACACACACCGTCAAACTCACACACGTAGTCAAACTCTCACACACACACATTCAAACTCACACACACACACATTCAAACTCACACACACGCAGTCAAACACATTCAAACTCACATACACATTCAAACTCACACACACACACATTCAAACTCTCACACACACATTCAAACTCACACACACACAGTCAAACTTACACACACACACAGTCAAACTCACACACCCACAGTCAAACTCACACACACGCGCAGTCAAACTCACACACACACACATTCAAACTCACACACACGCAGTCAAACTCACACACACACATTCAAACTCACACACACATTCAAACTCACACACACACATTCAAACTCACACACACACAGTCAAACTCACACACACACGCATTCAAACTCACACACACACAGTCAAACTCACACACACACATTCAAACTTACACACACGCAGTCAAACTCACACACCCACAGTCAAACTCACACACACACACGCAGTCAAACTCACACACACGCACATTCAAACTCACACACACGCAGTCAAACTGACACACACATTCAAACTCACACACACATTCAAACTCACAAACACACACATTCAAACCCACACACATGCAGTCAAACTCACACACACACCGTCAAACTCACACACGTAGTCAAACTCTCACACACACACATTCAAACTCACACACACACACATTCAAACTCACACACACGCAGTCAAACACATTCAAACTCACATACACATTCAACCTCACACACACACACATTCAAACTCTCACACACACACATTCAAACTCTCACACACACATTCAAACTCACACACACGCAGCCAAACTCACACAAACACATTCAAACTCACATACACATTCAAACTCACACACACACACATTCAAACTCACACACATGCAGTCAAACTCACACACACAGTCAACTCACACACACACATTCAAACTTACACACACGCAGTCAAACTCACACACCCACAGTCAAACTCACACACACACACACAGTCAAACTCACATACACATTCAAACTCACACACACGCAGTCAAACTCACACACACGCAGTCAAACACACACACACATTCAAACTCACACACACACATTCAAGCACACACACATTCAAACACACACACACACAGTCAAACTCACACACACAGTCAAACTGACACACACACATTCAAACTCACACACACACAATCAATCTTACACACACACACATTCAAACTCACACACACACATTCAAACTCACACCCACGCAGTCAAACTCACACACACACACATTCAAACTCACACCCACGCAGTCAAACTCACACATACATTCAAACACACACAGAAGCAGTCAAACTCACACACACATTCAAACTCACACACACATTCAAACTCACACACACAGTCAAACTTACAGACACACAGTCAAACTCACGCACACAAGCATTCAAACTCACACACACAGTCAAACTTACACACACAAATTCAAACTCACACACACACATTCAAACACACACACACATTCGAACTCACACACACATTCAAACTCACACACACACAGTCAAACTCACACACACACAGTCAAACTCACACACGCAGTCAAACACATACACACATTCAAACTCACACACACACATTCAAACTCACACACACACATTCAAACTCACACGCACACATTCGAACTCACACACACATTCATACTCACACACACACAGTCAAACTCACACACACACATTCAGACTCACACACACACAATCAAACTCACACACACGCATTCAAATTCAACACACACATTCAAACTCACACCCACGCAGTCAAACACATACACACATTCAAACTCACACACACACATTCAAACTCACACACACACATTCAAACTCACACGCACACATTCGAACTCACACACACATTCATACTCACACACACACAGTCAAACTCACACACACACATTCAGACTCACACACACACAATCAAACTCACACACACACATTCAAACTCACACACACCTATTCAAACTCACACACACACAGTCAAACTCACACACACATTCAAACTTACACACACGCAGTCAAACACACACACCCACAGTCAAACTCACACACACATTCAAACTTACACACACGCAGTCAAACACACACACCCACAGTCAAACTCACACGCACACACATTCAAAATCACACACACGCAGTCAAACTCACACACACACATTCAAACTCACACACATTCAAACTCACACACACACACATTCAAACTCACACACACACAGTCAAACTCACACACACACATTCAAACTCACACACACATTCAAACTCACACACATGCAGTCAAAGTCACACACAGACAGTCAAAGTCACACACACATTCAAACTCACACGCACACACATTCAAACTCACACACGCAGTCAAACTCTCACACACGCACATTCAAACTCACACACACGCAGTTAAACTCAGACACACACAGTCAAAGTCACACACACATTCAAACTCACACACACACACATTCAAACTCACACACGCAGTCAAACTCTCACACACACACATTCAAACTCACACACATGCAGTCAAACTCACACACACACAGTCAAAGTCAAACACATATTCAAACTCAAACACAAAAACATTCAAACTCACACACATGCAGTCAAACTCACACACACAGTCAACTCACACACACATATTCAAACTTACACACACGCAGTCAAACTCACACACACACACATTCAAACTCACACACACGCAGTCAAACTCACACACGCAGTCAGACACACACACATTCAAACTCACACACACACATTCAAACTCACACACACACATTCAAACTCACACACATTCAAACTTACACACACGCAGTCAAACTCACACACACACAGTCAAAATCACACACACACGCAGTCAAACTCACACACACACATTCAAACTCACACACACAGTCAAACTCACACACACACATTCAAACTCACACACACATTCAAACTCACACACACACATTCAAACTCACACACGCAGTCAAACTCACACATGCAGTCAAACTCACTCACACATTCAAACTCACACACACACATTCAAACTCACACACACACATTCAAACTCTCACACACACAGTCAAACTCACACACACACATTCAAACTTACACACACGCAGTCAAACTCACACACCCACAGTCAAACTCACACGCACACACATTCAAACTCACACACACATTCAAACTCACACACATGCAGTCAAACTCACACACACACAGTCAAAGTCACACACACATTCAAACTCACACACACACACATTCAAACTCACACACGCAGTCAAACTCTCACACCCACACATTCAAACTCACACACATGCAGTTAAACTCACATACACACATTCAAACTCACACACACATTCAAACTCACACACACACGCATTGAAACTCACACACATGCAGTCAAACTCACACACACAGTCAACTCACACACACATATTCAAACTTACACATGCGCAGTCAAACTCACACACCCACAGTTAAACTCACACACACACATTCAAACTCACACACCGCAGTCAAACTCACACACACGCTGTCAAACACACACACACATTCAAACTCACACACACACATTCAATCTCACACACACACATTCAAACACACACACATTCAAACTCACACACACACACAGTCAAACTCACACACACACATTCAAACTCACACACACATTCAAACTCACACACACACAATCAAACTTACACACACACGCATTCAAACTTACACACACACATTCGAACTCACACCCATGCAGTCAAACTCACACACACATTCAAACACACACACACACAGTCAAACTCACACACACATTCAAACTCACACACACATTCAAACTCACACACACACAGTCAAACTTACAGACACACAGTCAAACTCACACATACAAGCAGTCAAACTCACACACACACTCAAACTCACACACACACATTCAAACTCACACACACACATTCAAACTCACACACACACATTCAAACTCACACACACACATTCGAACTCACACACACATTCATACTCACACACACGCAGTCAAACTCACACACACACATTCAAACTCACACACACGCACAATCAAACCCACATACACGCAGTCAATCTCACATACACACACAGTCAAACTCACAGCCACATTCAAACTCACACACACACACATTCAAACTCACACACACATTCAAACTTACACACAGACAGTCAAACTTACACACACAGTCATACTCACACACACATTCAAACTCACACACACACAGTCAAACTTACACACACACACAGTCAAACTCACACACCCACAGTCAAACTCACACACACGCGCAGTCAAAATCACACACACACACATTCAAACTCACACACACGCAGTCAAACTCACACACACACATTCAAACTCACACACACATTCAAACTCACACACACACATTCAAACTCACACACACACAGTCAAACTCACACACACACGCATTCAAACTCACACACACACAGTCAAACTCACACACACACATTCAAACTTACACACACGCAGTCAAACTCACACACCCACAGTCAAACTCACACACACACACGCAGTCAAACTCACACACACGCACATTCAAACTCACACACACGCAGTCAAACTGACACACACATTCAAACTCACACACACATTCAAACTCACAAACACACACATTCAAACCCACACACATGCAGTCAAACTCACACACACACCGTCAAACTCACACACGTAGTCAAACTCTCACACACACACATTCAAACTCACACACACACACATTCAAACTCACACACACGCAGTCAAACACATTCAAACTCACATACACATTCAAACTCACACACACACACATTCAAACTCTCACACACACATTCAAACTCACACACACACAGTCAAACTTACACACACACACAGTCAAACTCACACACCCACAGTCAAACTCACACACACGCGCAGTCAAACTCACACACACACACATTCAAACTCACACACACGCAGTCAAACTCACACACACACATTCAAACTCACACACACATTCAAACTCACACACACACATTCAAACTCACACACACACAGTCAAACTCACACACACACGCATTCAAACTCACACACACACAGTCAAACTCACACACACACATTCAAACTTACACACACGCAGTCAAACTCACACACCCACAGTCAAACTCACACACACACACGCAGTCAAACTCACACACACGCACATTCAAACTCACACACACGCAGTCAAACTGACACACACATTCAAACTCACACACACATTCAAACTCACAAACACACACATTCAAACCCACACACATGCAGTCAAACTCACACACACACCGTCAAACTCACACACGTAGTCAAACTCTCACACACACACATTCAAACTCACACACACACACATTCAAACTCACACACACGCAGTCAAACACATTCAAACTCACATACACATTCAACCTCACACACACACACATTCAAACTCTCACACACACACATTCAAACTCTCACACACACATTCAAACTCACACACACGCAGCCAAACTCACACAAACACATTCAAACTCACATACACATTCAAACTCACACACACACACATTCAAACTCACACACATGCAGTCAAACTCACACACACAGTCAACTCACACACACACATTCAAACTTACACACACGCAGTCAAACTCACACACCCACAGTCAAACTCACACACACACACACAGTCAAACTCACATACACATTCAAACTCACACACACGCAGTCAAACTCACACACACGCAGTCAAACACACACACACATTCAAACTCACACACACACATTCAAGCACACACACATTCAAACACACACACACACAGTCAAACTCACACACACAGTCAAACTGACACACACACATTCAAACTCACACACACACAATCAATCTTACACACACACACATTCAAACTCACACACACACATTCAAACTCACACCCACGCAGTCAAACTCACACACACACACATTCAAACTCACACCCACGCAGTCAAACTCACACATACATTCAAACACACACAGAAGCAGTCAAACTCACACACACATTCAAACTCACACACACATTCAAACTCACACACACAGTCAAACTTACAGACACACAGTCAAACTCACGCACACAAGCATTCAAACTCACACACACAGTCAAACTTACACACACAAATTCAAACTCACACACACACATTCAAACACACACACACATTCGAACTCACACACACATTCAAACTCACACACACACAGTCAAACTCACACACACACAGTCAAACTCACACACGCAGTCAAACACATACACACATTCAAACTCACACACACACATTCAAACTCACACACACACATTCAAACTCACACGCACACATTCGAACTCACACACACATTCATACTCACACACACACAGTCAAACTCACACACACACATTCAGACTCACACACACACAATCAAACTCACACACACGCATTCAAATTCAACACACACATTCAAACTCACACCCACGCAGTCAAACTCACACACACATTCAAACTCACACCCACGCAGTCAAACTCACACACACATTCAAACACACACACACGCAGTCAAACTCACACACACATTCAAACTCACACACACATTCAAACTCACACACACACAGTCAAACTTACAGACACACAGTCAAACTCACGCACACAAGCAGTCAAACTCACACACACAGTCAAACTTACACACACAGTCAAACTCACACACACACGCAGTCAAACACACACACACATTCAAACTCACACACACATTCAAACTCACACACACACATTCAAACTCACACACACACATTCGAACTCACACACACATTCATACTCTCACACACGCAGTCAAACTCACACATACACATTCAAACTCACACACACAACCAAACTCACATACACGCAGTCAATCTCACATACACACATAGTCAAACTCACAGACACATTCAAACTCACACACACACCTTCAAACTCACACACACATTCAAACTTACACACAGACAGTCAAACTTACACACACAGTCAAACTCACAGACACACATTCAAACTCACACACACACAGTCAAACTTACACACACACACAGTCAAACTCACACACCCACAGTCAAACTCACACACACGCGCAGTCAACTCACACACACACACATTCAAACTCACACACACGCAGCCAAACTCACACACACACATTCAAACTCACACACATTCAAACTCACACACACACAGTCAAACTCACACACACACGCAGTCAAACTCACGTACACACACAGTCAAACTCACACACACATTCAAACTCACACACACAGTCAAACTCACACAAACAGTCAAACCCACACACACGCAGTCAAACTCACACACACACTCCCACTGCCACACATTCAAGCTCCCACATGTCCATTTAAACTCACACACACACTCTCCAGCTCACGCACACGTGGTCGCATTCTCCGGCTGCATTGCTCGGTGATCGGAGAATCCCGTCCGAAGTCAATGGGTTTTTCCATCCTCAGCGTCTCACCCGTGGTGATCTTGCAGCGGGCGGGGTGGGAGAATCCAGCTCACACACACACACACACAAACTCACACTCACACACACACACACACTCACACACAAACACACTCACACACACACAAACACACTCACACACACACACTCACTCACACACAAACTCACACTCACACACACACACTCACTCACACAAAAACACACACTCACTCATACACAAACTGACACTCACAAACTCACACACAAACTCACACTCACTCACAAACTCACATTCACACAAACACACACAAGCTCAAACTCACACAAACTCACACACAAACTCACACTCTCACAAACTCATACTCACACACAAACTCACATTCTCACACAAACTCACACTCACTCACAAACTCACACTCACAAACTAACACAGGAGCTCACACTCACACACAAACTCACACAGAAACTCACTCACACACAAACTCACACACAAACTCACACTCACTCACAAACTCACACTCACAAACTAACACAGGAGCTCACACTCACACTCAAACTCACACAGAAACTCACACTCACACACAAACTCACACACAAACTCACACTCACACACAAACTCACACAGAAACTCACACTCACACACAAACTCACACACAAACTCATACACAAACTCACACTCTCACAAACTCATACTCACACACAAACTCACATTCTCACACAAACTCACATTCTCACACAAACTCACACTCACTCACAAACTCACACTCACAAACTAACACAGGAGCTCACACTCACACTCAAACTCACACACAAACTCACACACAAACTCACACTCTCACAAACTCATACTCACACACAAACTCACATTCTCACACAAACTCACACTCACTCACAAACTCACACTCACAAACTAACACAGGAGCTCACACTCACACACAAGCTCACACAGAAACTCATACTCACACAAACTCACACACAAACCCTCACTCACACACAAACTCACACTCACACGCAAACTCATACACAAACTCACACTCACGCACAAACCCACGCATAAACTCAGTCACATAGAAACTCACACACAAACTCACACACAAACTCACACTCACACAAACTCACTCACACAGAAACTCACACACAAACCCTCACTCACACACAAACTCACACTCACACGCAAACTCATACACAAACTCACACTCAAGCACAAACCCACGCATAAACTCAGTCACATAGAAACTCACACACAAATTCACACACAAATTGCAATTCATACTTACATAAACTCACACTCACACATAAATTCACTCACACGGTCCAATTCACGACCATAGACACTCTCTCACACACAAACACACACTCAAACTCACTCATATTCACATAAGTTCACACTCACACACACAAACTCCCGCTCACAATTAGACACACACCCATGCAGACATACACACTCCAACTTGCAGTCACACAAATTCACACTCACACAAAAACTCACTCGCACTCACAGAAACTCCCACACAAATTCAAAGACACACACACAGACAAAAACACACACAGACAAACACATATTCACAAACAAACACGCACAATCGCACGCTCAGACTCTCTTACACACTCACTTAACGCTCTCTCAAATTCACACACCTAAACTCACACACTCACAAACACACTCACACACACATACAATCAAACTCAATCAATCACACACACTATCTCACACACACTCAGGCACAGACTCTCGAATACACGCTCACTCACACACTCACTCTCTAACACCCACCCACATCCACTCTCTCACATCACACACACTCATGCACAGACATTCACATGTACACTACTCACATATTCACAAAGACACTCACACACAATCAAACTCCATCAATCACAAACACTCACTCACGCACTCACTCCCTCACACTCACACGCACTCACACTCAATCTCTCACATCCCACACAGACATTTTCAAGTACACTACTTCATACATTCACACAGACATTTACACACACTCATTCTCTCACACTCACACACTCATTGTCTCACACTACCACACACTCAAACACACTCACACACGCTCACTCACACCAGTCTGCGCAGCGATAACGGAGGGCAGAGGGTTGATTTGGATAAAATGCTCGGTGTTTACCTCTGACCCTCATCGTGACCTCGGGAGGTTGTGAGGTTAATCAGGCTGGAAGTGTGATTTCCATTTCAGAGACTTTCTGTCAGGATCCTGGAATCCCATTTGGTGGAATCAGACGAGGGAATCGTTTTGGGAAGGGAGATATGGTCACCTACTACTGCTTCTCGGAGTTCGTGCTGAGAGGGTCATCGTCACGGAGATGCGATTCGGCAGGAAGGTGGCTGGGAATCGAGGCGACCTGCGAACGTAAAGTGGCGTTGTTATTGTCTGAATGAATCTCCCTCGACTCGTCCCCATCAAACACTCCCAGGGCAGGGACAGCACGGGGTTAGATACAGAGTAAAGCTCCCTCTACACTGTCCCCATCAAACACTCCTAGGACAGGTACAGCACGGGGTTAGATACAGAGTAAAGCATCCTCTACACTGTCCCCATCAAACACTCCCAGGACAGGTACAGCACGGGGTTAGATACAGAGTAAAGCTCCCTCGACAATGTCCCCATCAAACACTCCCAGGACAGGTACAGCACGGGGTTAGATACAGAGTAAAGCTCCCTCTACACTGTCCCCATCAAACACTCCCAGGACAGGTACAGCACGGGGTTAGATACAGAGTAAAGCTCCCTCGACAATGTCCCCATCAAACACTCCCAGGACAGGTACAGCACGGGGTTAGATACAGAGTAAAGCTCCCTCGACAATGTCCCCATCAAACACTCCCAGGACAGGTACAGCACGGGGTTAGATACAGAGTAAAGCTCCCTCTACACTGTCCCCATCAAACACTCCCAGGACAGGGACAGCACGGGGTTAGATACAGAGTAAAGCTCCCTCGACACTGTCCCCATCAAACACTCCCAGGACAGGTATAGCACGGGGTTAGATACAGAGTTAAGCTCCCTCTGCACTGTCCCCATCAAACAGTCCCAGGACAGGTCCAGCACGGGGTTAGATACAGAGTAAAGCTCCCTCTACACTGTCCCCATCAAGCACTCCCAGGACAGGTCCAGCACGGAGTTAGATACAGAGTAAAGCTCCCTCTACACTGTCCCCATCAAACACTCCCAGGACAGGTACAGCACGGGGTTAGATACAGAGTAAAGCTCCCTCTGCACTGTCCCCATCAAACAGTCCCAGGACAGGTACAGCACAGGGTTAGATACAGAGTAAAGCTCCCTCTACACTGTCTCCATCAAACACTCCCAGCACAGGTACAGCACGGGGTTAGATAGAGAATAAAGCTCCCTCTACAATGTCCTCATCACAGTCCCAGGACAGGTACAGCACGGGGTTAGGTACAGAGTAAAGCTCCCTCTACACTGTCCCCATCAAACACTCCCCGGACAGGTACAGCACGGGGTTAGGTACAGAGTAAAGCTCCCTCTACACTGTCTCCATCAAACACTCCCAGGACAGGTACATAACGGGGTTAGATACAGAGTTAAGCTCCCTCTGCACTGTCCCCATCAAACAGTCCCAGGACAGGTCCAGCACGGGGTTAGATACAGAGTAAAGCTCCCTCTACACTGTCCCCATCAAACACTCCCAGGACAGGTACAGCACGGGGTTAGATACAGAGTAAAGCTCCCTCTGCACTGTCCCCATCAAACAGTCCCAGGACAGGTACAGCACAGGGTTAGATACAGAGTAAAGCTCCCTCTACACTGTCTCCATCAAACACTCCCAGCACAGGTACAGCACGGGGTTAGATACAGAGTAAAGCTCTCTCAACACTGTCCCCATCAAACACTCCCAGGACAGGTACAGCACGGGGTTAGGTACAGAGTAAAGCTCCCTCTACACTGTCCCCATCAAACACTCCCCGGACAGGTACAGCACGGGGTTAGGTACAGAGTAAAGCTCACTCTACACTGTCTCCATCAAACACTCCCAGGACAGGTACATAACGGGATTAGATACAGAGTAAAGCTCCCTCTACTCTGTCCCCATCAAACACTCCCAGGACAGGTACATCACGGGGTTAGATACAGAGTAAAGCTCCCTCTACACTGTCCCCATCAAACACTCCCAAGACAGGTACAGCATGGGGATTGATACAGAGTAAAGCTCCCTCTATACTGTCCCCATCAAACACTCCCAGGACAGGTGAAGCACGGGGTTAGATACAGAGTAAAGCTCCCTCTGCATTGTTCCCAACAAACACCCCCAGGACATGTACAGCACGGGGTTAGATACAGAGTAAAGCTCCCTCGACATTGTCCCCATCAAACACTCCCAGGACAGGTATAGCACGGGGTTAGATACAGAGTTAAGCTCCCTCTGCACTGTCCCCATCAAACAGTCCCAGGACAGGTCCAGCACGGGGTTAGATACAGAGTAAAGCTCCCTCTACACTGTCCCCATCAAGCACTCCCAGGACAGGTCCAGCACGGGGTTAGATACAGAGTAAAGCTCCCTCTACACTGTCCCCATCAAACACTCCCAGGACAGGTACAGCATGGGGTTAGGTACAGAGTAAAGCTCCCTCTACACTGTCCCCATCAAACACTCCCAGGACAGGTACAGCACGGGGTTAGATACAGAGTAAAGCTCTCTCGACACTGTCCCCATCAAACACTCCCAGGACAGGTACAGCACGGCATTAGATACAGAGTAAAGCTCCCTCTACACTGTCCCCATCAAACGCTCCCAGGACAGGTACAGCACGGGTTAGATACAGAGTAAAGCTCCCTCTGCATTGTTCCCATCAAACACCCCCAGGACATGTACAGCACGGGGTTAGATACAGAGTAAAGCTCCCTCTACACTGTCCCCATCAAATGCTCCAAGTATTGTGTCGTGTTAGGTGTTCCGATGCACAAATGATCCAACACGGCTGTAGATGGTACAACTCTATTTTATTGTCTTAAACAGTAACAACTGATGTTCGTGCTTCACCAGCTAACCTGTGGACCCAGCCCTTGCACTATCTTGGTGAGGCACTCAGCACATGGTGCATGTCTGAGTGGCACGCTGTGAGCTCTGTGCTCTGAGCTATCTCCTGGTAGAATGAGCAGGAACTGTGGTGTTCCCTGTTTTATAGTGCTTGTGCTCTCACTGGTGATTGGCTGCGATGTTGTGTGTGTGGTGGTTGGTCCAACTACCTGTCCTTCACTATGTGTGTGTGAATGCACCATGATGTGCTAATGTGGATATCATGACAGACTGGAACAGCACGGGGTTAGATACAGAGTAAAGCTCCCTCTACACTGTCCCCAACAAACACTCCCGGGACAGGTACAGCATGGGGTTAGATACAGAGTAAAGCTCCCTCTGCATTGTCCCCATCAAACACCCCCAGGACAGGTACAGCACGGGGTTAGATACAGAGTAAAGCTCCCTCTGCACTGTCCCCATCAAACACTCCCAGGACAGGTACAGCACGGGGTTAGATACAGAGTAAAGCTCCCTGTACACTGTCCCCATCAAACACTCCCAGAACAGGTACAGTGAGGTGCTCAACACGATTTTGAAAGTGTGAAGGTCTGGATTTAGACACAATACTCAGGTTAGAAGCCATCAGGATTTTATGAAGTGTTTCAGAGTAAAATCTCTTTCCTTTTTAATTAATCTGCCCATTAATGTGGGTCCATCCATTTTTAGAAACTGATCCTCAGCTGCTCTGTGACCTCAAATAATTTGTTTAGCTCCACCCCCACATCTCTCCTCTCACACGCCTCTGTCAAATTGTCCCGTTTGGTTTAGTTCACCTCCGCACGGCCCCCCCTCCTCCCCCCCTCCCCCCGATCAAACTCTATCACATCACTCTTCCCAGTGTATAACTGTATCTGCCTCTGGTCAGCCCATTTCACCATCTGTCCAGTGTCCTTTCCTTTATCATTGTGTTATGGAGTTTGTCTTTGCTTCTTGTAGTTCCCTTCTCCTACGATGAGCCCAGGATGGTGGCTGAGAGTCTGACCCTATCGGAGGAGATTCTCGAACACGCCAGGCAAGGTAAGTCCGTCGATAATGACTGTCAAAGAACAATGCAGCACACGAACAGGCCCTTGGGCCCTCCAAGCCTGTACCCGTCATGTTACCATCCTGGGCCAAAACCCTCAGCACTCCCTTGTGCCGTATCCCTCGATACCCATCCTGTCCATGTATTTGTCAAGATGCCTTTTGAATGCCGATAATGTATCTGTTTCCACAACCTCCCCTGGCAACGCATTCCAGGCACTCACCACCCTCGGTGTAAAACACCGACCTTTCACATCTCCTCTAAACCTTGCCCCACGGGCCTTAAACCTATGCCCCCTGGTGACTGACCCCTCCACTCTGGGACAGAGTGCCTGCCCATCCACTCTATCCATGCCCCTCATAATCTTGTAGACCTCTATCAGGTCACCCCTCAACCTCCATCTTTCTAATGAAAACAAAAAGAAACCTGTCCTCCCCCAACCTCTGCCACACGTTCATTCCTGTATCGTGACACCCTCGTTTCAATGGTGTCCCTGGCGGAGAGACTCCCTCTTTAACAGGGGTCCCTGACGGAGAGACTCCCTCTTTAACAGGGGTCCCTGACGGAGAGACTCCCTCTTTAACAGGAGTCCCTGACAGAGAGACTCCCTCTTTAACAGGGGTCCCTGACGGAGAGACTCCGTCTTTAACAGGGGTCCCTGATGGAGAGACTCCCTCTTTAACAGGGGTCCCTGACGGAGAGACTCCCTCTTTAACAGGGTCCCTGATGGAGAGACTCCCTCTTCAACAGGAGTCCCTGACGGAGAGACTCCCTCTTTATCAGGGGTCCCTGACGGAGAGACTCCCTCTTTAACAGGGGTCCCTGACGGAGAGACTCCCTCTTTAACAGGGTCCCTGACGGGGAGACTCCCTCTTTAACAGGGGTCCCTGACAGAGAGACTCCCTCTTTAACAGGGGTCCCTGACGGAGAAACTCCCTCTTTAACAGGGGTAACTGACGTAGAGACTCCCTCTTTAACAGGGGTCCCTGACGGAGAGACTCCCTCTTTAACAGGGGTCCCTGACAGAGAGACTCCCTCTTTAACAGGGGTCCCTGACAGAGAGACTCCCTCTTTAACAGGGGTAACTGACGTAGAGACTCCCTCTTTAACAGGGGTCCCTGATGGAGAGACTCCCTCTTTAACAGGGGTCCCTGAGGGAGAGACTCCCTCTTTAACAGGGGTCCCTGACGTAGAGACTCCCTCTTTAAAAGGGGTCCCTGACGGAGAGACTCCCTCTTTAACAGGGGTCCCTGACGAAGAGACTCCCTCTTTAACAGGGGTCCCTGACTGAGAGAATCCCTCTATAACAGGGGTCCCTGACGGAGAGACTCCCTCTTTAACAGGGGTCCCTGACGGAGAGACTCCCTCTTTAACAGGGGTCTCTGACAGAGAGACTCCCTCTTTAACAGTGGTCCCTGACGGAGAGACCCCCTCTTTAACAGTGGTCCCTGACGGAGAGACCCCCTCTTTAACAGGGGTCCCTGACGGAGAGACTCCCTCTTTAACAGGGGTCCCTGACGGAGAGACTCCCTCTTTAACAGAGGTCCCTGACGGAGAGACCCCCTCTTTAACAGAGGTCCCTGACGGAGAGACTCCCTCTTTAACAGAGGTCCCTGACGGAGAGACTCCCTCTTTAACAGGGGTCTCTGACAGAGAGACTCCCTCTTTAACAGTGGTCCCTGACGGAGAGACCCCCTCTTTAACAGTGGTCCCTGACGGAGAGACCCCCTCTTTAACAGGGGTCCCTGACGGAGAGACTCCCTCTTTAACAGGGGTCCCTGACGGAGTGACTCCCTCTTTAACAGAGGTCCCTGACGGAGAGACCCCCTCTTTAACAGAGGTCCCTGACGGAGAGACTCCCTCTTTAACAGGGGTCCCTGACAGAGAGACTCCCTCTTTAACAGGGGTCCCTGACAGAGAGACTCCCTCTTTAACAGGGTCCCTGACGGAGAGACTCCCTCTTTAAAAGGGGTCCCTGACGGAGAGACTCCCTCTTTAACAGGGTCCCTGACGTAGAGACTCCCTCTTTAACAGGGGTAACTGACGTAGAGACTCCCTCTTTAACAGGTGTCCCTGACGGAGAGACTTCCTCTTTAAAATGGGTCCCTGACGGAGAGACTCCCTCTTTAACAGGGTCCCTGACGTAGAGACTCCCTCTTTAACAGGGGTCCCTGACGGAGAGACTCCCTCTTTAACAGGGGTCCCTGACGGAGAGACTCCCTCTTTAACAGGGGTAACTGACGTAGAGACTCCCTCTTTAATAGGGGTCCCTGACGGAGAGACTCCCTCTTTAACAGGGGGTCCCTGACAGAGAGACTCCCTCTTTAACAGGGTCCCTGACGGAGAGACTCCCTCTTTAAAAGGGGTCCCTGACGGAGAGACTCCCTCTTTAACAGGGTCCCTGACGTAGAGACTCCCTCTTTAACAGGGGTAACTGACGTAGAGACTCCCTCTTTAACAGGGGTCCCTGACGGAGAGACTTCCTCTTTAACAGGGGTCCCTGACGGAGAGACTCCCTCTTTAACAGGGGTCCCTGACGGAGAGACTCCCTCTTTAACAGGGGTCCCTGACGGAGAGACTCCCTCTTTAACAGGGGTCCCTGACGGAGAGACTCCCTCTTTAACAGGGGTCCCTGACGGAGAGACTCCCTCTTTAACAGGGGTCCCTGACGGAGAGACCCCCTCTTTAACAGGGGTCCCTGACGGAGAGACTCCCTCTTTAACAGGGGGTCCCTGACAGAGAGACTCCCTCTTTAACAGGGTCCCTGACGGAGAGACTCCCTCTTTAAAAGGGGTCCCTGACGGAGAGACTCCCTCTTTAACAGGGTCCCTGACGTAGAGACTCCCTCTTTAACAGGGGTCCCTGACGGAGAGACTCCCTCTTTAACAGAGGTCCCTGACGGAGAGACCCCCTCTTTAACAGAGGTCCCTGACGGAGAGACTCCCTCTTTAACAGGGGTCCCTGACAGAGAGACTCCCTCTTTAACAGGGGTCCCTGACAGAGAGACTCCCTCTTTAACAGGGTCCCTGACGGAGAGACTCCCTCTTTAAAAGGGGTCCCTGACGGAGAGACTCCCTCTTTAACAGGGTCCCTGACGTAGAGACTCCCTCTTTAACAGGGGTCCCTGACGGAGAGACTCCCTCTTTAACAGGGGTCCCTGACGGAGAGACTCCCTCTTTAACAGGGGTAACTGACGTAGAGACTCCCTCTTTAACAGGGGTCCCTGACGGAGAGACTCCCTCTTTAACAGGGGGTCCCTGACAGAGAGACTCCCTCTTTAACAGGGTCCCTGACGGAGAGACTCCCTCTTTAAAAGGGGTCCCTGACGGAGAGACTCCCTCTTTAACAGGGTCCCTGACGTAGAGACTCCCTCTTTAACAGGGGTCCCTGACGGAGAGACTCCCTCTTTAACAGGGGTCCCTGACGGAGAGACTCCCTCTTTAACAGGGGTAACTGACGTAGAGACTCCCTCTTTAAAAGGGGTCCCTGACGGAGAGACCCCCTCTTTCATTGTCTGCTTTTGTCTTTGTGCCCAGGTACCCACCTATACTTTGTGGTCGATGCTTCAGGCAGTGTGGGCACGGAGAATTTTCAGAAGAACCAAATGTTTATTGAAACGTTCAGTAAAATGGTAAGATTGCACCTTCAACCCAGTGACTGTGAGAGTCAACATATCGATCAGAGCGTTTGGAGATTTGAAGAGAGCCATCTCGCTGATCCCAGTCTCTCTCGTCTGCCTTCACAGACCGATATGATATCAGGAAGGATGAAATATTTTGTGCTGCTTTTCGCCTCCAAAGTCCTTTTCAAACCAAGCCTGTCAAATAGTCCCATCGAAGAACAATTCCAGAAGTTAAACTACATGAGTATGAATTATAATATCATCACTATCTCCCTGTCTCTCACTGTCTCCGTTTCTCTCTCTCTGGCTCCGTTTCTCTCTCTCCCTGTCACTCTCTCTTTATTTGTCTCTCTCTCGCTCAGTCTCTCTTGCACTGAGTGTGTGTCTCTCTCTGGCTGTCTCTCTGTTAGTGTCTTTCTCTGTCACTCTGTCTCTGTCACTCTCTGTCAGCTCTCACTTCCTATGCCTCTCTCTTGGTTTCTCTCTCCCATTCTCTCTCATTGTCTTTCAGTCTCTCAATCTCTCTTTCACTGTCCCTTTATCTGTCTCTCGTT
This sequence comes from Scyliorhinus torazame, assembly GCF_047496885.1. Taxonomy (NCBI): domain Eukaryota; kingdom Metazoa; phylum Chordata; class Chondrichthyes; order Carcharhiniformes; family Scyliorhinidae; genus Scyliorhinus; species Scyliorhinus torazame. Next base: position 29,271,797 of record NC_092725.1, on the reverse strand, counting down.
CTCTGCCTCTCTCTCTCCATCCCTCTCTCCATTCCTGTCTCTCTCTCTCTCTCTGTCTCTCCCTCTCTGTCTCTCTCTCTCCCTGTCACTCCCTCGCTGTCTCCGTCTCTCTGTTTCCTTCTCTCCGTCTCCCTCTCTCCTTCTCCCTCTCTTAGCTATGAGGAGCGGTTGAATAAACTCGGTTTGTTCTCACTGGAACAAAGGAGGTTGAGGGGCGACCTGATAGAGGTCTACAAAATTATGAGGGGCATAGACAGAGTGGATAGTCAGAGGCTTTTCCCCGGGGTAGAGGGGTCAATTACTAGGGGGCATAGGTTTAAGGTGAGAGGGGCAAGGTTTAGAGTAGATGTACGAGGCAAGTTTTTTACACAGAGAGTAGTGGGTGCCTGGAACTCGCTACCGGAGGAGATGGTGGAAGCAGGGACGATAGGGACATTTAAGGGGCATCTTGACAAATACAAGAATAGGATGGCAATAGAGGGATACGGACCCAGGAAGTGTAGAAGATTGTAGTTTAGTCGGGCAGCATGGTCGGCACGGGCTTGGAGGGCCGAAGGGCCTGTTCCTGTGCTGCACTTTTCTTTGTTCTTTGTTCTCGCTCTGTCTCTCTCTGTCTCCGTCTCCATCTGCTTCGCTCAGTCTTCCTCTCTCTTTCTCCCTCTTTCCGTCCCCCTCTCTCTGCCCCCCTCTCTCCATCCCCCTCTCTCCGTATCCCTCTCACTGAGTCTGCCTGTGGCGATACCCTCCTTCGCTCGCTGTGTCCCTTTCCTCGTTCCTCTGTCTACATTTTTGGGACAGAGAAAACCATTCCACTTCGCTCCTCCCCAAGCCCCCACCCCTATCTGTATTCCCACAAACACGACAAGGCCCACACTGGGGTGGGCGAGGCACTTGCCCTGAGGGGCCATTCCACCTACGCCAGTGGCGGGGCCGAACAGAGCCACCCCTGCGGGGCTGGTGGCCTCTTCGGCCTCCGCTAACACCGCAAGCCAAACACCTTTCTGGTGGCTGACCCTGAAATCTGGGCGTGAAGTGCTGCGCTCACCCCACCGTCACCACAGAGGCGTGCGTTCGCGCGAGGGCCGGGGTCGTCGGCCATTATGGCCGCCTCTCGAATGTGCGGGAAATTCGTGTTCTTCCCAAGGGCCGAGAGAGCCTTTGAAAAGGGGCTCGCGGTGGGCCGGACCTGCGTGGCGGTGTCCAATGTCCCGCCTTACCTCCCTACCGAGCTCCTCCTCCCCCACCTCCAACTACTAGGTTCGTTCTGAGGTAGCGCCGCTCCCTCTCGGCCTGAAGGCACATCTACTCCTTCCGGCGCCAGGCTTTCTCCTGCTTGGCTCGGAGGATGTATTAGAGGGGGGATTCGAGGTCTCCGGGTGGGATTCGAGGTCTCCGGGGGGGATTCGGGGTCTCCGTGGGGATTCGAGGTCTCTGGGGGGGATTCGAGGTCTCCGGGTGGGATTCGAGGTCTCCGGGGGGGATTCGGGGTCTCCGTGGGGATTCGAGGTCTCTGGGGGGGATTCGAGGTCTCCGGGTGGGATTCGAGGTCTCCGGGTGGGATTCGAGGTCTCCGGGGGGGATTCGAGGTCTCCGGGTGGGATTCGAGGTCTCCGGGGGGGATTTGAGGTCTCCGGGGGGATTCGAGGTCTCCGGGGGGGATTCGAGCTCTCCGGGGGGATTTGAAGTCTCCGGGTTGGATTTGAGGTCTCCGGGGGGGATTCGAGGTCTCCGGGGGGGATTCGAGCTCTCCGGGGGGATTTGAAGTCTCCGGGGGGGATTCGAGGTCTCCGGGGGGCATTCGAGGTCTCCGGGGGGGGGATTTGAGGTCTCCGGGGGGGATTCGAGGTCTCCGGGGGGATTCAAGGTCTCCGGGGGGATTCGAGGTCTCCGGGGGGGATTTGAGGTCCCCGGGGGGGATTCGAGGTCTCCGGGGGGATTCGAGGTCTCCGGGGGGGATGATTCGAGGTCTCCGGGTGGGATTCGAGGTCTCCGGGTGGGATTCGAGGTCTCCGGGGGGGATTCGAGGTCTCCGGGGGGGATTCGAGCTCTCTGGGGGGGATTCGTGGTCTCCGGGGGGGATTTGAAGTCTCCGGAGGGGATTTGAGGTCTCCGGGGGGGATTCGACGTCTCCGGGGGGATTTGAGGTCTCCGGGGGGGATTCGTGGTCTCCGGGGGGGATTCGTGGTCTCCGGGGGGGATTCGAGGTCTCCGGGGGGGATTTGAGGTCTCCGGGGGGATTCGAGGTCTCCGGGGGGGATTTGAAGTCTCCGGAGGGGATTCGAGGTCTCCGGGGGGGATTCGAGGTCTCCGGGGGGGATTCGAGGTCTCCGGGGGGGATTCGAGGTCTCCGGGGGGGATTTGAGGTCTCCGGGGGGGATTCGAGGTCTCCGGGGGGGATTCGAGGTCTCCGGGGGGATTCGAGGTCTCCGGGGGGATTCGAGCACTCCGGGTGGGATTCGATCTCTCGGGGGGGGATTTGAAGTCTCTGGGGGGGATTCGACGTCTCCGGGTGGGATTCGAGGTCTCCGGGGGGATTCGAGGTCTCCGGGGGGGATTCGAGGTCTCCGGGGGGGATTCGAGGTCTCCGGGGGGATTCGAGGTCTCCGGGGGGGATTCGAGCTCTCCGGGGGGGGATTCGAGGTCTCCGGGTGGGATTCGAGGTCTCCGGGGGGATTCGAGGTCACCGGGGGGGATTCAAGCTCTCCGGGTGGGATTCAAGGTCTCCAGGGGGGGATTCGAGGTCTCCGGGGGGATTCGAGATCTCCGGGGGGATTCGAGGCCTCTGGGGGTTTCGAGGCCTCCCATTGAGGGGCCGGGTCCGAGCGAGACCCCCCGAGCAGGACGCCTTGGGGACGGCGGTGCGAGCGGGACCCCCGAGCAGGAATCCTCGGGGCCGGGTGGGAGCGAGACCCCCGAGCAGGACGGCTCGGGGCCGGGTGGGAGCGGGACCCCCGAGCAGGACGCCTCGGGGCCGGGTGTGAGCGGGACCCCCGTGCAGGACGTCTCGGGGCCGGGTGGGAGTGGTACCCCCGAGCAGGACGTCTCGCGGCCGGGTGCGAGCGGGACCCCCGAGCAGGACGTCATGGGGCCAGGTGGGAGCGGGACCCTCCCCAAGCAGGACGTCTTGCGGCCGGGTGGGAGCAGGACCCCCGAACAGGACCTCTCGGGGCCGGGTGGGAGCAGGACCCCCGAACAGGATGCCTCGGGGCCGGGTGGGAGCGGGACCCCCGAGCAGGACGTCTCGGGGCCAGGGGGGAGCGGGACCCCCGAACAGGACGTCTAGGGGCCGGGTGGGAGTGAGGCACCCGAGCAGGACGTTTCGGGGCCGGGTGGGAGCGAGACCCCCGAGCAGGAAGCCTCGGGGCCGGGTGGGAGCGGGACCCCCGAGCAGGACGTCTCAGGGCCGGGTGGGAGGAGACGCCCGAGCAGGACGGCTCGCGGCCGGGTGGGAGGAGACGCCCGAGCAGGACGCCTCGGTTCCGTGGGGGGAGCGAGAACCCCGAGGAGGACGCCTCGGGGCTGGGTGGGAGCGAGACACCCGAGCAGGACGTCTTGGGGCCGGGTGCGAGCGGGACCCCCGAGCAGGACGTCTCGGGGCCAGGGGGGAGCGGGACACCCGAGCAGGACATCTCAGGGCTGGGTGGGAGCGGGACTCCCGAGCTGGACGTCTCGGGGCCAGGGGGGAGCGGGACCCCCGAACAGGATGCCTCATGGCCAGGTGGGAGCGAGACACCCGAGCATGTCGTTTCGGGGCCGGGTGGGAGCGAGACCTCCGAGCAGGAGGCCTCGGGGCCGGGTGCGAGCGGGACCCCCGAGCAGGACGTCTCGGGGCCGGGTGCGAGCGGGACCCCCGAGCAGGACGGCTCGCGGCCGGGTGGGAGGAGACGCCCGAGCAGGACGTCTCGGTTCCGTGGGGGGAGCGAGACCCCCGAGCAGGAAGTCTTGGGGCCGGGTGGGAGCGGGACCCCCGAGCAGGACGCCTCGGGGCCGGGTGGGAGCAGTACCCCCCCAAGCAGGACGTCTTGGGGCCGGGTGCGAGCGGGACCCCCGAGCAGGACGTCTCGGGGCCAGGGGGGGAGCAGGACCCCCGAGCAGGACGTCTCGCGGCCGGGTGCGAGCGGGACCCCCGAACAGGACGTGTCGGGGCCGGGTGGGAGGAAACGCCCGAGCAGGACGTCTTGGGGCCGGGTGGGAGCGAGACCCCCGAGCAGGACGTCTCGGGGACGGGTGGGAGCAGGACCCCCGAGCAGGACGTCTCGCGGCCGGGTGCGAGCGGGACCCCCGAACAGGACGTGTCGGGGCCGGGTGGGAGGAAACGCCCGAGCAGGACGTCTTGGGGCCGGGTGCGAGCGGGACCCCCGAGCAGGACGTCTCGGGGCCAGGGGGGAGCGGGACACCCGAGCAGGACGTCTCAGGGCCGGGTGGGAGCGGGACTCCCGAGCTGGACGTCTCGGGGCCAGGGGGGAGCGGGACCCCCGAACAGGATGCCTCATGGCCAGGTGGGAGCGAGACACCCGAGCATGTCGTTTCGGGGCCGGGTGGGAGCGAGACCTCCGAGCAGGAGGCCTCGGGGCCGGGTGCGAGCGGGACCCCCGAGCAGGACGTCTCGGGGTCGGGTGGGAGCGGGACCCCCGAGCAGGACGGCTCGCGGCCGGGTGGGAGGAGACGCCCGAGCAGGACGTCTCGGGGCCGGGTGGGAGCGGGACCCCCGAGCAGGACGCCTCGGGGCCGAGTGGGAGCAGGACCCCCCCCCCAAGCAGGACGTCTTGGGGCCGGGTGCGAGCGGGACCCCCGAGCGGGACGTCTCGGGGCCAGGGGAGAGCGGGACCCCCGAACAGGACGTCTCGAGGGCCGGGTGGGAGCGGTACCCCCGAACAGGACGTGTCGGGGCCGGGTGGGAGCGGGACCCTCGAGCAGGACGTCTCGGGGCCGGGTGGGAGCGGGACCCCCGTGCAGGATGTCTCGGGATGGGTGGGAGCGGGACCCCCGTGCAGGACGTCTCGCGGCCAGGTGGGAGCGGGACCCTCCCCAAGCAGGACGCCTCGCGGCTGGGAGGGAGCGGGACCCCCGAGCAGGACGGCTCGGGGCCGGGTGGGAGCGGGTTCTCCCCCAAGCAGGACGTCTTGCGGCCGGGTGGGAGCAGGACCCCCGAACAGGACCTCTCGGGGCCGGGTGAGAGCAGGACCCCCGAACAGGATGCCTCGGGGTCGGGTGGGAGCGAGGCACCCGAGCAGGACGTTTCGGGGCCGGGTGGGAGCGAGACCCCCGAGCAGGAAGCCTCGGGGCCGGGTGCGAGCGGGACCCCCGAGCAGGACGTCTCAGGGCCGGGTGGGAGGAGACGCCCGAGCTGGACGTCTCGGTTCCGTGGGGGGAGCGAGACCATCGAGGAGGACGTCTTGGGGCCGGGTGGGAGCGGGACCCCCGAGCAGGACGTCTCGGGGCCAGGAGGGAGCGGGACCCCCGAGCTGGACGTCTTTGGGCTGGGTGGGAGCGGGACCCCCGAGCAGGACGTCTCGGGGCCAGGAGGGAGCGGGACCCCCGAACAGGATGCCTCGGGGCCGGGTGGGAGCGAGACACCCGAGCAGGTCGTTTCGGGGCCGGGTGGGAGCGGGACCCCCGAGCAGGACGTCTTGGGGCCGGGTGGGAGCGGGACCCCCGAGCAGGACGTCTCGCGGCCGGGTGGGAGCGGGACCCCCGAGCAGGACGTCTCGCGGCCGGGTGCGAGCGGGACCCCCGAACAGGACGCGTCGGGGCCGGGTGGGAGCGGGACCCCCGAGCAGGACGGCTCGCGGCCGGGTGGGAGGAGACGCCCGAGCAGGACGTCTTGGGGCCGGGTGGGAGCGGGACCCCAGAGCAGGACGCCTCGGGACCGGGTGGGAGCGGGACCCCCGAGCAGGACGTCTTGGGGCCGGGTGCGAGCGGGACCCCCGAGCAGGACGTCTTGGGGCCGGGTGCGAGCGGGACCCCCGAGCAGGACGTCTCGGGGCCAGGGGGGAGCGGGACCCCCGAACAGGATGCCTCGGGGCCGGGTGGGAGCGGTACCCCCGAGCAGGACGTCTCGGGGCCGGGTGGGAGCGGGACCCCCCGAGCAGGACGTCTCTGGGCCAGGTGGGAGCGCGACCCCCGAGCAGGACGTCTTGGGGCCGGGTGGGAGCGGGACCCCCGAGCAGGACGTCTTGGGGCCGGGTGGGAGCGGGACCCCCGAGCAGGACGTCTTGGGGCCGGGTGGGAGCGGGACCCCCGAGCAGGATGCCTCGGGGCCGGGTGGGAGCGCGACACCCGAGCAGGACGTCTTGGGGCCGGGTGGGAGCGGGACCCCCGAGCAGGACGTCTTGGGGCCGGGTGGGAGCGGGACCCCCGAGCAGGATGCCTCGGGGCCGGGTGGGAGCAGGACCCCCCCCCAAGCAGGACGTCTTGGGGCCGGGTGCGAGCGGGACCCCCGAGCAGGACGTCTCGGGGCCAGGGGGGAGCGGGACCCCCAAACAGGATGCCTCGGGGCCGGGTGGGAGCGGGACCCCCGAGCAGGACGCCTTGGGGCCGGGTGCGAGCAGGACCCCCGAGCAGGACGTCTCGGGGCCAGGGGAGAGCGGGACCCCCGAACAGGACGTCTCGAGGGCCGGGTGGGAGCGGTACCCCCGAGCAGGACGTCTCGGGGCCGGGTGGGAGCGGGACCCCCGAGCAGGCCGTTTCGCGGCCGGGTGCGAGCGGGACCCCCGAACAGGACGTGTCGGGGCCGGGTGGGAGCGGGACCCTCGAGCAGGACGTCTCGGGGCCGGGTGGGAGCGGGTCCCCCGAGCAGGACGCCTCGGGGCCGGGTGGGAGCGGGACCCCCGAGCAGGACGTCTCGGGGCCGGGTGGGAGCGGGTCCCCCGAGCAGGACGCCTCGGGGCCGGGTGCGAGCGGGACCCCCGAACAGGACGTGTCGGGGCCGGGTGGAGCAGGACCCCCCCCAAGCAGGACGTCTCGCGGCCGGGTGCGAGCGGGACCCCCGAGCAGGACGTCTCGGGGCCAGGGGGGAGCGGCACCCCCGAACAGGATGCCTCGGGGCCGGGTGGGAGCGGGACCCCTGAGCAGGACGTCTTGGGGCCTGGTGGGAGCGGGACCCCCGAGCAGAATGCCTCGGGGCCGGGTAGAGCAGGACCCCCCCCAAGCAGGACGTCTCGCGGCCGGGTGTGAGCGGGACCCCCGAGCAGGACGTCTCGGGGCCAGGGGGGAACGGCACCCCCGAACAGGACGTCTCGGGGCCGAGTGGGAGCGGGACCCCCGAGCAGGACGTCTCGGGGCCGAGTGGGAGCGGGACCCCCGAGCAGGATGTCTCGGGGCCGGGTGGGAGCGGGACCCCCGAGCAGGACGCCTCGGGGCTGGGTGGGAGAGGGACCCCCGAGCAGGACGTCTCGGGGCTGGGTGGGAGCGGGACCCCCGAGCAGGACGTCTCGGGGCCGGGTGGGAGAGGGACCCCCGAGCAGGACGCCTTGGGGCCAGGGGGAGCGGGACCCCCGAACAGGACGTCTCCGTGACGGGTGGGAGCGGGACCCCCGAACAGGACGTCTTGGGGCCGGGTGGGAGCGGGACCCCCGAGCAGGACGCCTCCAGCCTGGGTGGGAGCGAGACACCCGAGCAGGACGTCTTGGGGCCGGGTGGGAGCGGGACCCCCGAGCAGGACGTCTTGGGGCCGGGTGGGAGCGGGACCCCCGAGCAGGACGCCTCGGGGCCGAGTGGGAGCAGGACCCCCCCCAAGCAGGACGTCTTGGGGCCGGGTGCGAGCGGGACCCCCGAGCAGGACGTCTCGGGGCCAGGGGGGAGCGGGACCCCCGAACAGGATGTCTCGGGGCCAGGTGGGAGCGGGACCCCCGAGCAGAACGCCTTGGGGCCGGGTGCGAGCGGGACCCCCGAGCAGGACGTCTCGGGGCCAGGGGGGAGCGGGACCCCCGAACAGGACGTCTAGGGGCCGGGTGGGAGTGGTACCCCCGAACTAGACATATTGTGGCCGGGTGGGAGCAGGACCCCCCCCAAGCAGGCCGTCTCGGGGAAAGGTGCGAGCGGGACCCCCGAACAGGACGTCGCGGGGCCGGGTGGGAGCGAAACCCCAGAGCTAGACGTATTGTGGCCGGGTGGGAGCAGGACCCCCCCCCCCAAGCGGGACGTCTCGGGGAAAGGTGGGAGCGGGACCCCCGAGTAGGACGTCTCGGGGCCGGGTGGGAGTGAGACCCCCGAGCAGGACGTCTCGAGGCCGGGTGGGTGCGAGACCCCCGAGCAGGACGTCTCGGGGCCGGGTGGGAGCGAGACCCCCCAGCAGGACGTCTCGGGACCGGGTGGGAGCGGGACTCCAGAGCAGGACGTCCCGGGGCCGGGTGGGAGCGGGACCCCCGAGCAGGCCGTTTCGCGGCCGGGTGCGAGCGGGACCCCCGAACAGGATGTGTCGGGGCCGGGTGGGAGCAGGACCCTCGAGCAGGACGTCTCGGGGCCAGGTGGGAGCGGGACCCCCGAACAGGACGTCTCGGGGCTAGAAGCGGGACCCCCGAACAGGACGTCTCGAGGGCCGGGTGGGAGCGGTACCCCCAGCAGGACGTCTCGGGGCTAGAAGCGGGACCCCCGAACAGGACGTCTCGAGGGCCGGGTGGGAGCGGTACCCCCGAGCAGGACGTCTCGGGGCCGGGTGGGAGCGGGACCCCCGAGCAGGCCGTTTCGCGGCCGGGTGCGAGCGGGACCCCCGAACAGGATGTGTCGGGGCCGGGTGGGAGCAGGACCCTCGAGCAGGACGTCTCGGGGCCGGGTGGGAGCGGTTCCCCCGAGCAGGACGCCTCGGGGCCGGGTGGGAGCGGGACCCCCGTGCAGGATGTCTCGGGACGGGTGGGAGCGGGACCCCCGAACAGGACGTGTCGGGGCCGGGTGGAGCAGGACCCTCCCCAAGCAGGACGTCTCGCGGCCGGGTGCGAGCGGGACCCCCGAGCAGGGCGTCTCGGGGCCAGGGGGGAGCGCGACCCCCGAGCAGGACGTCTTGGGGCCGGGTGGGAGCGGGACCCCCGAGCAGGATGCCTCGGGGCCGGGTGGAGCAGGACCCCCCCCAAGCAGGTCGTCTCGCGGCCGGGTGCGAGCGAGACCCCCGAGCAGGACGCCTCGGGGCCGGGTGCGGGCGTGACCCCCGAGCAGGACGACTCGGGGCCAGGGGGGAGCGGGACCCCCGAGCAGGACGTCTCGGGGCCAGGGGGGAGCGGGACCCCCGAACAGGACGCCTCGGGGCCGGGTGGGAGCGGGACCACCGAGCAGGATGTCTCGGGGCCGAGTGGGAGCGGGACCCCCGAGCAGGACGTCTCGGTGCCAGGGGGGAGCGGGACCCCCGAACAGGATGCCTCTGGGCCGGGTGCGAGCGGGACCCCCGAGCAGGACGTCTCGGTGCCAGGGGGGAGCGGGACCCCCGAGCAGGACGTCTCGGTGCCAGGTGGGAGCGGGACCCGCGAGCAGGACTTCTCGGGGCCGGGTGGGAGAGGGACCCCCGAGCAGGACGTCTCGCGGCCGGGTGCGAGCGAGACCCCCGAGCAGGACGCCTCGGGGCCGGGTGCGGGCGTGACCCCCGAGCAGGACGACTCGGGGCCAGGGGGGAGCGGGACCCCCGAGCAGGACGTCTCGGGGCCAGGGGGGAGCGGGACCCCCGAACAGGACGCCTCGGGGCCGGGTGGGAGCGGGACCACCGAGCAGGATGTCTCGGGGCCGAGTGGGAGCGGGACCCCCGAGCAGGATGTCTCGGGGCCGGGTGGGAGCGGGACCCCCGAGCTGGAGGGATTGGTGCCAGGGGGGAGCGTGACAACCGAACAGGATGCCTCGGGGCCGGGTGGGAGCGGGACCCCCGAGCAGGACGTCTCGGGGCCGGGTGGGAGCGAGATACCCGAGCAGGACGTCTCGGGGCCGGGTGGAAGCGAGACCCCCGAGCAGGACGCCTCGGGGCCGGGTGCGAGCGGGACCCCCGAGCAGGACGTCTCGGGGCCGGGTGCGGGCGGGACCCCCGAGCAGGACGTCTCAGGGCCAGGTGGGAGCGGGACCCCCGAGCAGGACGTCTCGGGGCCGGGTGGGAGCGGGACCCCCGAGAAGAACATCTCGCGGCCTGGTGCGAGCGGGACCCCCGAGCAGGACGTCTCGGGGCCGGGTGGGAGCGAGATACCCGAGAAGGACGTCTCGGGGCCGGGTGGGAGCGGGACCCCCGAGCAGGACGTCTCGGGGCCGGGTGTGAGCGGGACCCCCGAGCAGGACGCCTCGGGCCGGGTGGGGGGAGACCCCCGAGCAGGACGCCTCGGGGCCGGGTGGGAGGAGACGCCCGAGCAGGACGTCTCGGTTCCGGGGGGGAGCGGGACCCCCGAACAGGACGCGTCGGGGCCGGGTGGGAGCGTGACCCCCGAGCAGGACATCACGGGGCCGGGGGTGAGCGCGACCACCGAGCAGGACGTCACGGGGCCGAGGGGGAGCGAGAATCCCGAACAGGACGTCTCTGGGCCGTGTGGTCGCGGGACCCCCCCCCCCCCAAGCAGAACGTCTCGGGGAAAGTTGCGAGCGGGACCCCCGAACAGGACGTCGCGGGGCCGGGTGGGAGCGAAACCCCAGAGCTAGACGTATTGTGGCCGGGTGGGAGCAGGACCCCCCCCCAAGCGGGACGTCTCGGGGAAAGGTGCGAGCGGGACCCCCGAGCAGGACGTCTCGGGGCCGGGTGGGAGCAGGACCCCCGAGCAGGACATCTCGGGACCGAGTGGGAGCAGGACCCCCCAGCAGGACGTCTCGGGGCCGGGTGGGAGCGGGACCCCTGAGCAGGACGTCCCATGGCCGGGTGGGTGCTGGAACTCGAGCAGGACGCCTCGAGGCCGGGTGGGAGCGAGACCCCCGAGCAGGACGTCTCGGGGCCGGGTGGGAGCGAGACCCCCGAGCAGGACGTCCGGGGGCCGGGTGGGAGTGGGACCCCCGAGCAGGACGTCTCGGGGCCGGGTGGGAGCGAGACCCCCGAGCAGGACGTCTCGGGGCCGGGTGGGAGCGAGACCCCCGAGCAGGACGTCTTGGGGCCGGGTGGGAGTGGGACCCCCGAGCAGGACGTCTCGGGGCCGGGTGGGAGTGGGACCCCCGAGCAGGACGTCGAGGGGCCAGGAGGGAGCGGGTTCCCCAGGCAGGACGCCTCGGGGCCGTGGGGGAGCGGGACCCCAGAGCAGGACGACTCGGGGCCGGGTGGGTGCGAGATCCCCGAGCAGGACATCTCGGGGCCGGGGGGGAGCGGGACCCCCGAGCAGGACGTCTCGGGGTCGGGTGGGAGCGGGACCCCAGAGCAGGACGTCTCGGGGCCGGGGGAGCGGGACCCCCGAGCAGGACGTCTCGGGGCCGGGTGGGAGCGGGACCCCAGAGCAGGACGACTCGGGGCCGGGTGGGTGCGAGATCCCCGAGCAGGACATCTCGGGGCCGGGGGTGGGTGCGAGACCCCCGAGCAGGACGTCTCGGGGTCGGGTGGGAGCGGGACCCCGTAGCAGGATGTCTTGGGACCGGGTGCAAGCGAGACCACCGAGCAGGACGTCTTGGGGCCGGTTGGGAGCGGGACCCCCGAGCAGGACGTCCGGGGCCGGGTGGGAACGAGACCCCCGAGCAGGACGTCTCGGGGCTGGGTGGGAGCGGGGCCCCCGAGCAGGACGTCTCGGGGCCGGGTGGGAGCGAGACCCCCGAGCAAGACGTCTTGGGGCCGGGTGGGAGCGAGACCCCCGAGCAGGACGTCGAGGGGCCAGGAGGGAGCGGGTTCCCCAGGCAGGACGCCTCGGGGCCGTGGGGGAGCGGGAACCCCGAGCAGGACGTCTCGGGGCCGGGGGGGAGCGGGACCCCAGAGCAGGACGACTCGGTGCCGGGTGGGTGCGAGATCCCCGAGCAGGACATCTCGGGGCCGGGGGTGGGTGCAAGACCCCCGAGCAGGACGTCTCGGGGCCGGGGGGGAGCGGGACCCCAGAGCAGGACGACTCGGTGCCGGGTGGGTGCGAGATCCCCGAGCAGGACGTCTCGGGGCCGGGGGTGGGTGCGAGATCCCCGAGCAGGACATCTCGGGGCCGGGGGTGGGAGCGAGACCCCCGAGCAGGACATCTCGGGGCCGGGGGTGGGTGCGAGATCCCCGAGCAGGACATCTCGGGGCCGGGGGTGGGAGCGAGACCCCCGAGCAGGACATCTCGGGGCCGGGGGTGGGTGCGAGATCCCCGAGCAGGACATCTCGGGGCCGGGGGTGGGTGCGAGATCCCCGAGCAGGACGTCTCGTGGCCGGTTGGGAGCGGGACCCCCGAGCAGGACGTCTCGTGGCCGGGTGCGAGCGGGACTCCCGAGCAGGACACCTCTGGGCCTCGTGGTAGCGGGACCCCCGAGCAGGACATCTCGGGGCCGGGTGGGATCGTGACCCCCCCCCCCCTAGCAGAACGTCTCGGGGAAAGTTGCGATCGGGACACCCGAGCAGGATGTCTCGGGACCGGGTGGGAGCGGGACCCCCGTGCAGGACGTCTCGCGGCTGGGAGGGAGCGGGACCCCCGAGCAGGACGGCTCGGGGCCGGGTGGGAGCGGGACCCTCCCCAAGCAGGACGCCTCGCGGCTGGGAGGGAGCGGGACCCCCGTGCAGGATGTCTCGGGATGGGTGGGAGCGGGACCCCCGTGCAGGACGTCTTGCGGCCGGGTGGGAGCAGGACCCCCGAACAGGATGCCTCGGGGCCGGGTGGGAGCGGGACCCCCGAGCAGGACGTCTAGGGGTCGGGTGGGAGCGAGGCACCCGAGCAGGACGTTTCGGGGCCGGGTGGGAGCGAGACCCCCGAGCAGGACGTTTCGGGGCCGGGTGGGAGCAGGACCCCCGAACAGGATGCCTCGGGGTCGGGTGGGAGCGGGACCCCCGAGCTGGACGTCTCGGGGCCAGGGGGGAGCGGGACACCCGAGCAGGACGTCTCAGGGCCAGGAGGGAGCGGGACCCCCGAACAGGATGCCTCGGGGCCGGGTGGGAGCGAGACACCCGAGCAGGTCGTTTCGGGGCCGGGTGGGAGCGGGACCCCCGAGCAGGACGTCTTGGGGCCGGGTGGGAGCGGGACCCCCGAGCAGGACGTCTCGCGGCCGGGTGGGAGCGGGACCCCCGAGCAGGACGTCTCGCGGCCGGGTGCGAGCGGGACCCCCGAACAGGACGCGTCGGGGCCGGGTGGGAGCGGGACCCCCGAGCAGGACGGCTCGCGGCCGGGTGGGAGGAGACGCCCGAGCAGGACGTCTTGGGGCCGGGTGGGAGCGGGACCCCCGAGCAGGACGTCTTGGGGCCGGGTGCGAGCGGGACCCCCGAGCAGGACGTCTTGGGGCCGGGTGCGAGCGGGACCCCCGAGCAGGACGTCTCGGGGCCAGGGGGGAGCGGGACCCCCGAACAGGATGCCTCGGGGCCGGGTGGGAGCGGTACCCCCGAGCAGGACGTCTCGGGGCCGGGTGGGAGCGGGACCCCCCGAGCAGGACGTCTCTGGGCCAGGTGGGAGCGCGACACCCGAGCAGGACGTCTTGGGGCCGGGTGGGAGCGGGACCCCCGAGCAGGACGTCTTGGGGCCGGGTGGGAGCGGGACCCCCGAGCAGGACGTCTTGGGGCCGGGTGGGAGCGGGACCCCCGAGCAGGATGCCTCGGGGCCGGGTGGGAGCGCGACACCCGAGCAGGACGTCTTGGGGCCGGGTGGGAGCGGGACCCCCGAGCAGGACGTCTTGGGGCCGGGTGGGAGCGGGACCCCCGAGCAGGATGCCTCGGGGCCGGGTGGGAGCAGGACCCCCCCCCAAGCAGGACGTCTTGGGGCCGGGTGCGAGCGGGACCCCCGAGCAGGACGTCTCGGGGCCAGGGGGGAGCGGGACCCCCAAACAGGATGCCTCGGGGCCGGGTGGGAGCGGGACCCCCGAGCAGGACGCCTTGGGGCCGGGTGCGAGCAGGACCCCCGAGCAGGACGTCTCGGGGCCAGGGGAGAGCGGGACCCCCGAACAGGACGTCTCGAGGGCCGGGTGGGAGCGGTACCCCCGAGCAGAACGTCTCGGGGCCGGGTGGGAGCGGGACCCCCGAGCAGGCCGTTTCGCGGCCGGGTGCGAGCGGGACCCCCGAACAGGACGTGTCGGGGCCGGGTGGGAGCGGGACCCTCGAGCAGGACGTCTCGGGGCCGGGTGGGAGCGGGTCCCCCGAGCAGGACGCCTCGGGGCCGGGTGGGAGCGGGACCCCCGAGCAGGACGTCTCGGGGCCGGGTGGGAGCGGGTCCCCCGAGCAGGACGCCTCGGGGCCGGGTGCGAGCGGGACCCCCCGAACAGGACGTGTCGGGGCCGGGTGAGCAGGACCCCCCCCAAGCAGGACGTCTCGCGGCCGGGTGTGAGCGGGAACCCCCGAGCAGGACGTCTCGGGGCCAGGGGGGAACGGCACCCCCGAACAGGACGTCTCGGGGCCGAGTGGGAGCGGGACCCCCGAGCAGGACGTCTCGGGGCCGAGTGGGAGCGGGACCCCCGAGCAGGATGTCTCGGGGCCGGGTGGAGCGGGACCCCCGAGCAGGACGCCTCGGGGCTGGGTGGGAGAGGGACCCCCGAGCAGGACGTCTCGGGGCTGGGTGGGAGCGGGACCCCCGAGCAGGACGTCTCGGGGCCGGGTGGGAGAGGGACCCCCGAGCAGGACGCCTTGGGGCCAGGGGGAGCGGGACCCCCGAACAGGACGTCTCCGTGACGGGTGGGAGCGGGACCCCCGAACAGGACGTCTTGGGGCCGGGTGGGAGCGGGACCCCCGAGCAGGACGCCTCCAGCCTGGGTGGGAGCGAGACACCCGAGCAGGACGTCTTGGGGCCGGGTGGGAGCGGGACCCCCGAGCAGGACGTCTTGGGGCCGGGTGGGAGCGGGGACCCCCGAGCAGGACGCCTCGGGGCCGAGTGGGAGCAGGACCCCCCCCAAGCAGGACGTCTTGGGGCCGGGTGCGAGCGGGACCCCCGAGCAGGACGTCTCGGGGCCAGGGGGGAGCGGACCCCCGAACAGGATGTCTCGGGGCCAGGTGGGAGCGGGACCCCCGAGCAGAACGCCTTGGGGCCGGGTGCGAGCGGGACCCCCGAGCAGGACGTCTCGGGGCCAGGGGGGAGCGGGACCCCCGAACAGGACGTCTAGGGGCCGGGTGGGAGTGGTACCCCCGAACTAGACATATTGTGGCCGGGTGGAGCAGGACCCCCCCAAGCAGGCCGTCTCGGGGAAAGGTGCGAGCGGGACCCCCGAACAGGACGTCGCGGGGCCGGGTGGGAGCGAAACCCCAGAGCTAGACGTATTGTGGCCGGGTGGGAGCAGGACCCCCCCCCCCAAGCGGGACGTCTCGGGGAAAGGTGGGAGCGGGACCCCCGAGTAGGACGTCTCGGGGCCGGGTGGGAGTGAGACCCCCGAGCAGGACGTCTCGAGGCCGGGTGGGTGCGAGACCCCCGAGCAGGACGTCTCGGGGCCGGGTGGGAGCGAGACCCCCCAGCAGGACGTCTCGGGACCGGGTGGGAGCGGGACTCCAGAGCAGGACGTCCCGGGGCCGGGTGGGAGCGGGACCCCCGAGCAGGCCGTTTCGCGGCCGGTGTGCGAGCGGGACCCCCGAACAGGATGTGTCGGGGCCGGGTGGGAGCAGGACCCTCGAGCAGGACGTCTCGGGGCCAGGTGGGAGCGGGACCCCCCGAACAGGACGTCTCGGGGCTAGAAGACGGGACCCCCGAACAGGACGTCTCGAGGGCCGGGTGGGAGCGGTACCCCCAGCAGGACGTCTCGGGGCTAGAAGCGGGACCCCCGAACAGGACGTCTCGAGGGCCGGGTGGGAGCGGTACCCCCCGAGCAGGACGTCTCGGGGCCGGGTGGGAGCGGGACCCCCGAGCAGGCCGTTTCGCGGCGGGTGCGAGCGGGACCCCCGAACAGGATGTGTCGGGGGCCGGGTGGGAGCAGGACCCTCGAGCAGGACGTCTCGGGGCCGGGTGGGAGCGGTTCCCCCGAGCAGGACGCCTCGGGGCCGGGTGGGAGCGGGACCCCCGTGCAGGATGTCTCGGGACGGGTGGGAGCGGGACCCCCGAACAGGACGTGTCGGGGCCGGGTGGAGCAGGACCCTCCCCAAGCAGGACGTCTCGCGGCCGGGTGCGAGCGGGACCCCCGAGCAGGGCGTCTCGGGGCCAGGGGGGAGCGCGACCCCCGAGCAGGACGTCTTGGGGCCGGGTGGGAGCGGGACCCCCGAGCAGGATGCCTCGGGGCCGGGTGGAGCAGGACCCCCCCCAAGCAGGTCGTCTCGCGGCCGGGTGCGAGCGAGACCCCCGAGCAGGACGCCTCGGGGCCGGGTGCGGGCGTGACCCCCGAGCAGGACGACTCGGGGCCAGGGGGGAGCGGGACCCCCGAGCAGGACGTCTCGGGGCCAGGGGGGAGCGGGACCCCCGAACAGGACGCCTCGGGGCCGGGTGGGAGCGGGACCACCGAGCAGGATGTCTCGGGGCCGAGTGGGAGCGGGACCCCCGAGCAGGACGTCTCGGTGCCAGGGGGGAGCGGGACCCCCGAACAGGATGCCTCTGGGCCGGGTGCGAGCGGGACCCCCGAGCAGGACGTCTCGGTGCCAGGGGGGAGCGGGACCCCCGAGCAGGACGTCTCGGTGCCAGGTGGGAGCGGGACCCGCGAGCAGGACGTCTCGGGGCCGGGTGGGAGAGGGACCCCCGAGCAGGACGTCTCGCGGCCGGGTGCGAGCGAGACCCCCGAGCAGGACGCCTCGGGGCCGGGTGCGGGCGTGACCCCCGAGCAGGACGACTCGGGGCCAGGGGGGAGCGGGACCCCCGAGCAGGACGTCTCGGGGCCAGGGGGGAGCGGGACCCCCGAACAGACGCCTCGGGGCCGGGTGGGAGCGGGACCACCGAGCAGGGTGTCTCGGGGCCGAGTGGGAGCGGGACCCCCGAGCAGGATGTCTCGGGGCCGGGTGGGAGCGGGACCCCCGAGCTGGAGGGATTGGTGCCAGGGGGGAGCGTGACAACCGAACAGGATGCCTCGGGGCCGGGTGGGAGCGGGACCCCCGAGCAGGACGTCTCGGGCCGGGTGGGAGCGAGATACCCGAGCAGGACGTCTCGGGGCCGGGTGGAAGCGAGACCCCCGAGCAGGACGCCTCGGGGCCGGGTGCGAGCGGGACCCCCGAGCAGGACGTCTCGGGGCCGGGTGCGGGCGGGACCCCCGAGCAGGACGTCTCGGGGCCAGGTGGGAGCGGGACCCCCGAGCAGGACGTCTCGGGGCCGGGTGGGAGCGGGACCCCCGAGAAGAACATCTCGCGGCCTGGTGCGAGCGGGACCCCCGAGCAGGACGTCTCGGGGCCGGGTGGAGCGAGATACCCGAGAAGGACGTCTCGGGGCCGGGTGGGAGCGGGACCCCCGAGCAGGACGTCTCGGGGCCGGGTGTGAGCGGGACCCCCGAGCAGGACGCCTCGGGCCGGGTGGGGGGAGACCCCCGAGCAGGACGCCTCGGGGCCGGGTGGGAGGAGACGCCCGAGCAGGACGTCTCGGTTCCGGGGGGGAGCGGGACCCCCGAACAGGACGCGTCGGGGCCGGGTGGGAGCGTGACCCCCGAGCAGGACATCACGGGGCCGGGGGTGAGCGCGACCACCGAGCAGGACGTCACGGGGCCGGGGGGAGCGGGACCCCCGAGCAGGATGTCTCGGGGCCGGGTGGGAGCGAGACCCCCGAGCAGGACGTCTCGGGGCCGGGTGGGAGCGAGATCCCCGAGCAGGACGTCTCGGGACACCCCCCAAGCAGGATGTCTCGGGGCCGGGTGGGAACGAGACCCCCGAGCAGGACGTCTCGGGGCCGGGTGGGACCGGGATCCCCAAGCAGGACGTCTCGTGGCCGGGTGCGTGCGGGACTCCCGAGCAGGACACCTCGGGGCCGAGGGGGAGCGAGAATCCCGAACAGGACGTCTCTGGGCCGTGTGGTCGCGGGACCCCCCCCCCCCCCAAGCAGAACGTCTCGGGGAAAGTTGCGAGCGGGACCCCCGAACAGGACGTCGCGGGGCCGGGTGGGAGCGAAACCCCAGAGCTAGACGTATTGTGGCCGGGTGGGAGCAGGACCCCCCCCCAAGCGGGACGTCTCGGGGAAAGGTGCGAGCGGGACCCCCGAGCAGGACGTCTCGGGGCCGGGTGGGAGCAGGACCCCCCAGCAGGACATCTCGGGACCGAGTGGGAGCAGGACCCCCCAGCAGGACGTCTCGGGGCCGGGTGGGAGCGAGACCCCCGAGCAGGACGTCTCGGGGCCGGGTGGGTGCTGGAACTCGAGCAGGACGCCTCGAGGCCGGGTGGGAGCGAGACCCCCGAGCAGGACGTCTCGGGGCCGGGTGGGAGCGAGACCCCCGAGCAGGACGTCCGGGGGCCGGGTGGGAGTGGGACCCCCGAGCAGGACGTCTCGGGGCCGGGTGGGAGCGAGACCCCCGAGCAGGACGTCTCGGGGCCGGGTGGGAGCGAGACCCCCGAGCAGGACGTCTTGGGGCCGGGTGGGAGTGGGGACCCCCGAGCAGGACGTCTCGGGGCCGGGTGGGAGTGGGACCCCCGAGCAGGACGTCGAGGGGCCAGGAGGGAGCGGGTTCCCCAGGCAGGACGCCTCGGGGCCGTGGGGGAGCGGGACCCCAGAGCAGGACGACTCGGGGCCGGGTGGGTGCGAGATCCCCGAGCAGGACATCTCGGGGCCGGGGGGGAGCGGGACCCCCGAGCAGGACGTCTCGGGGTCGGGTGGGAGCGGGACCCCAGAGCAGGACGTCTCGGGGCCGGGGGGGGAGCGGGACCCCCGAGCAGGACGTCTCGGGGCCGGGTGGGAGCGGGACCCCAGAGCAGGACGACTCGGGGCCGGGTGGGTGCGAGATCCCCGAGCAGGACATCTCGGGGCCGGGGGTGGGTGCGAGACCCCCGAGCAGGACGTCTCGGGGTCGGGTGGGAGCGGGACCCCGTAGCAGGATGTCTTGGGACCGGGTGCAAGCGAGACCACCGAGCAGGACGTCTTGGGGCCGGTTGGGAGCGGGACCCCCGAGCAGGACGTCCGGGGCCGGGTGGGAACGAGACCCCCGAGCAGGACGTCTCGGGGCTGGGTGGGAGCGGGGGCCCCCGAGCAGGACGTCTCGGGGCCGGGTGGGAGCGAGACCCCCGAGCAGGACGTCTTGGGGCCGGGTGGGAGCGAGACCCCCGAGCAGGACGTCGAGGGGCCAGGAGGGAGCGGGTTCCCCAGGCAGGACGCCTCGGGGCCGTGGGGGAGCGGGAACCCCGAGCAGGACGTCTCGGGCCGGGGGGGAGCGGGACCCCAGAGCAGGACGACTCGGTGCCGGGTGGGTGCGAGATCCCCGAGCAGGACATCTCGGGGCCGGGGGTGGGTGCGAGACCCCCGAGCAGGACGTCTCGGGGCCGGGGGAGAGCGGGACCCCAGAGCAGGACGACTCGGTGCCGGGTGGGTGCGAGATCCCCGAGCAGGACGTCTCGGGGCCGGGGGTGGGTGCGAGATCCCCGAGCAGGACATCTCGGGGCCGGGGGTGGGAGCGAGACCCCCGAGCAGGACATCTCGGGGCCGGGGGTGGGTGCGAGATCCCCGAGCAGGACATCTCGGGGCCGGGGGTGGGAGCGAGACCCCCGAGCAGGACATCTCGGGGCCGGGGGTGGGTGCGAGATCCCCGAGCAGGACATCTCGGGGCCGGGGGTGGGTGCGAGATCCCCGAGCAGGACGTCTCGTGGCCGGTTGGGAGCGGGACCCCCGAGCAGGACGTCTCGTGGCCGGGGTGCGAGCGGGACTCCCGAGCAGGACACCTCTGGGCCTCGTGGTAGCGGGACCCCCGAGCAGGACATCTCGGGGCCGGGTGGGATCGTGACCCCCCCCCCCTAGCAGAACGTCTCGGGGAAAGTTGCGATCGGGACACCCGAGCAGGATGTCTCGGGACCGGGTGGGAGCGGGACCCCCGTGCAGGACGTCTCGCGGCTGGGAGGGAGCGGGACCCCCGAGCAGGACGGCTCGGGGCCGGGTGGGAGCGGGACCCTCCCCAAGCAGGACGCCTCGCGGCTGGGAGGGAGCGGGACCCCCGTGCAGGATGTCTCGGGATGGGTGGGAGCGGGACCCCCGTGCAGGACGTCTTGCGGCCGGGGTGGGAGCAGGACCCCCGAACAGGATGCCTCGGGGCCGGGTGGGAGCGGGACCCCCGAGCAGGACGTCTAGGGGTCGGGTGGGAGCGAGGCACCCGAGCAGGACGTTTCGGGGGCGGGTGGGAGCGAGACCCCCGAGCAGGACGTTTCGGGGCCGGGTGGGAGCAGGACCCCCGAACAGGATGCCTCGGGGTCGGGTGGGAGCGGGACCCCCGAGCTGGACGTCTCGGGGCCAGGGGGGAGCGGGACACCCGAGCAGGACGTCTCAGGGCCGGGTGGGAGCGGGACCCCCGAGCTGGACGTCTTTGGGCTGGGTGGGAGCGGGACCCCCGAGCAGGACGTCTCGGGGCCAGGAGGGAGCGGGACCCCCGAACAGGATGCCTCGGGGCCGGGTGGGAGCGAGACACCCGAGCAGGTCGTTTCGGGGCCGGGTGCGAGCGGGACCCCCGAGCAGGACGTCTCGCGGCCGGGTGGGAGCGGGACCCCCGAGCAGGACGTCTCGGGGCCGGGTGGGAGCGGGACCCCCGAGCAGGACGGCTCGCGGCCGGGTGGGAGGAGACGCCCGAGCAGGACGGCTCGCGGCCGGGTGGGAGGAGACGCCCGAGCAGGACGTCTCGGTTCCGTGGGGGGGAGCGAGACCATCGAGGAGGACGCCTCGGGACTGGGTGGGGAGCGAGACCCCCGAGCAGGACGTCTTGGGGCCGGGTGGGAGCGGGGACCCCCGAGCAGGACGCCTCGGGGGCCGGGTGGGAGCAGTAACCCCCCAAGCAGGACGTCTCGGGGCCGGGTGGGAGCGGGACCCCCCGAGCAGGACGTCTCGCGGCCGGGTGCGAGCGGGACCCCCGAACAGGATGTGTCGGGGCCGGGTGGGAGGAGACGCCCGAGCAGGATGCCTCGGGGCCGGGTGGGAGCAGGACCCCCCCCCAAGCAGGACGTCTTGGGGCCGGGTTGCGAGCGGGACCCCCGAGCAGGACGTCTCGGGGCCAGGGGGGAGCGGGACCCCCAAACAGGATGCCTCGGGGCCGGGTGGGAGCGGGACCCCCGAGCAGGACGCCTTGGGGCCGGGTGCGAGCGGGACCCCCGAGCAGGACGTCTCGGGGCCAGGGGAGAGCGGGACCCCCGAACAGGACGTGTCGGGGCCGGGTGGGAGCGGGACCCTCGAGCAGGACGTCTCGGGGCCGGGTGGGAGCGGGTCCCCCGAGCAGGACGCCTCGGGGCCGGGTGGGAGCGGGACCCCCGAGCAGGACGTCTCGCGGCCAGGTGCGAGCGGGACCCCCGAACAGGACGTGTCGGGGCCGGGTGGAGCAGGACCCCCCCCAAGCAGGACGTCTCGCGGCCGGGTGCGAGCGGGACCCCCGAGCAGGACGTCTCGGGGCCAGGGGGGGAGCGGCACCCCCGAACAGGATGCCTCGGGGCCGGGTGGGAGCGGGACCCCTGAGCAGGACGTCTTGGGGCCTGGTGGGAGCGGGACCCCCGAGCAGAATGCCTCGGGGCCGGGTAGAGCAGGACCCCCCCCAAGCAGGACGTCTCGCGGCCGGGTGTGAGCGGGACCCCCGAGCAGGACGTCTCGGGGCCAGGGGGGAACGGCACCCCCGAACAGGATGCCTCGGGGCCGGGTTGCGAGCGGGACCACCGAGCAGGACGTCTCGGGGGCCGAGTGGGAGCGGGACCCCCGAGCAGGATGTCTCGGGGCCGGGTGGGAGCGGGACCCCCGAGCAGGACGCCTCGGGGCTGGGTGGGAGAGGGACCCCCGAGCAGGACGTCTCGGGGCTGGGTGGGAGCGGGACCCGCGAGCAGGACGTCTCGCGGCCTGGTGCGAGCGGGAGCCCCGAGCAGGACGCCTCGGGGCCGGGTGCGAGCGGGACCCCCCGAGCAGGACGTCTTGGGGCCAGGGGGAGCGGGACCCCCGAACAGGACGTCTCCGTGACGGGTGGGAGCGGGACCCCCGAACAGGACGTCTTGGGGCCGGGTGGGAGCGGGACCCCCGAGCAGGACGCCTCCAGCCTGGGTGGGAGCGAGACACCCGAGCAGGACGTCTTGGGGCCGGGTGGGAGCGGGACCCCCGAGCAGGACGTCTTGGGGCCGGGTGGGAGCGGGACCCCCGAGCAGGACGCCTCGGGGCCGAGTGGGAGCAGGACCCCCCCCAAGCAGGACGTCTCGGGGCCGGGTGGGAGCGGGACCCCCGAGCAGAACGCCTTGGGGCCGGGTGCGAGCGGGACCCCCGAGCAGGACGTCTCGGGGCCAGGGGGGAGCGGGACCCCCGAACAGGACGTCTAGGGGCCGGGTGGGAGTGGTACCCCCGAACTAGACATATTGTGGCCGGGTGGGAGCAGGACCCCCCCCAAGCAGGCCGTCTCGGGGAAAGGTGCGAGCGGGACCCCCGAACAGGACGTCGCGGGGCCGGGTGGGAGCGAAACCCAGAGCTAGACGTATTGTGGCCGGGTGGGAGCAGGACCCCCCCCCCCAAGCGGGACGTCTCGGGGAAAGGTGCGAGCGGGACCCCCGAGCAGGACGTCTCGGGGCCGGGTGGGAGCAGGACCCCCCCCAAGCAGGCCGTCTCGGGGAAAGGTGCGAGCGGGACCCCCGAACAGGACGTCGCGGGGCCGGGTGGGAGCGAAACCCCAGAGCTAGACGTATTGTGGCCGGGTGGGAGCAGGACCCCCCTCCCAAGCGGGACGTCTCGGGGAAAGGTGCGAGCAGGACCCCCGAGCAGGACGTCTCGGGGCCGGGTGGGAGTGAGACCCCCGAGCAGGACGTCTCGAGGCCGGGTGGGTGCGAGACCCCCGAGCAGGACGTCTCGGGGCCGGGTGGGAGCGAGACCCCCCAGCAGGACGTCTCGGGACCGGGTGGGAGCGGGACCCCTGAGTAGGACGTTCCATGGCCGGGTGGGTGCTGGAACTCGAGCAGGACGCCTCGGGGCTGGGTGGGAGCTGGAACTCGAGCAGGACGTCTCGGGGCCGGGTGGGAGCGGGACCCTCGAGCAGGACGTCTCGGGGCCAGGTGGGAGCGGGACCCCGAACAGGACGTCTCGGGGCTAGAAGCGGGACCCCCGAACAGGACGTCTCGGGACCGGGTGGGAGCGGGACCCCTGAGTAGGACGTTCCATGGCCGGGTGGGTGCTGGAACTCGAGCAGGACGCCTCGGGGCTGGGTGGGAGCTGGAACTCGAGCAGGACGTCTCGGGGCCGGGTGGGAGCGGGACTCCAGAGCAGGACGTCCCGGGGCCGGGTGGGAGCGGGACCCCCGAGCAGGCCGTTTCGCGGCCGGGTGCGAGCGGGACCCCCGAACAGGATGTGTCGGGGCCGGGTGGGAGCAGGACCCTCGAGCAGGACGTCTCGGGGCTAGAAGCGGGACCCCCGAACAGGACGTCTCGAGGGCCGGGTGGGAGCGGGACCCCCGAACAGGACGTCTCGGGGCTAGAAGCGGGACCCCCGAACAGGACGTCTCGAGGGCCGGGTGGGAGCAGGACCCTCGAGCAGGAAGTCTCGGGGAGCGGTTCCCCCGAGCAGGACGCCTCGGGGCCGGGTGGGAGCGGTTCCCCCGAGCAGGACGCCTCGGGGCCGGGTGGGAGCGGGACCCCCATGCAGGATGTCTCGGGACGGGTGGGAGCGGGACCCCCGAACAGGACGTGTCGGGGCCGGGTGGAGCAGGATCCTCCCCAAGCAGGACGTCTCGCGGCCGGGTGCGAGCGGGACCCCCGAGCAGGGCGTCTCGGGGCCAGGGGGGAGCGCGACCCCCGAGCAGGACGTCTTGGGGCCGGGTGGGAGCGGGACCCCCGAGCAGGATGCCTCGGGGCCGGGTGGAGCAGGACCCCCCCCAAGCAGGACGTCTCGCGGCCGGGTGCGAGCGAGACCCCCGAGCAGGACGCCTCGGGGCCGGGTGCGGGCGTGACCCCCGAGCAGGACGACTCGGGGCCAGGGGGGAGCGGGACCCCCGAGCAGGACGTCTCGGGGCCAGGGGGGAGCGGGACCCCCGAACAGGACGCCTCGGGGCCGGGTGGGAGCGGGACCACCGAGCAGGATGTCTCGGGGCCGAGTGGGAGCGGGACCCCCGAGCAGGACGTCTCGGTGCCAGGGGGGAGCGGGGCCCCCGAACAGGATGCCTCTGGGCCGGGTGCGAGCGGGACCCCTGAGCAGGACGTCTCGGTGCCAGGGGGGAGCGGGACCCCCGAGCAGGACGTCTCGGTGCCAGGTGGGAGCGGGACCCGCGAGCAGGACGTCTCGGGGCCGGGTGGGAGAGGGACCCCCGAGCAGGACGTCTCGCGGCCGGGTGCGAGCGAGACCCCCGAGCAGGACGCCTCGGGGCCGGGTGCGGGCGTGACCCCCGAGCAGGACGACTCGGGGCCAGGGGGGAGCGGGACCCCCGAGCAGGACGTCTCGGGGCCAGGGGGGAGCGGGACCCCCGAACAGGACGCCTCGGGGCCGGGTGGGAGCGGGACCACCGAGCAGGATGTCTCGGGGCCGAGTGGGAGCGGGACCCCCGAGCAGGATGTCTCGGGGCCGGGTGGGAGCGGGACCCCCGAGCTGGAGGGATTGGTGCCAGGGGGGAGCGTGACAACCGAACAGGATGCCTCGGGGCCGGGTGGGAGCGGGACCCCCGAGCAGGACGTCTCGGGGCCGGGTGGGAGCGAGATACCCGAGCAGGACGTCTCGGGGCCGGGTGGAAGCGAGACCCCCGAGCAGGACGCCTCGGGGCCGGGTGCGAGCGGGACCCCCGAGCAGGACGTCTCGGGGCCGGGTGCGGGCGGGACCCCCGAGCAGGACGTCTCGGGGCCAGGTGGGAGCGGGACCCCCGAGCAGGACGTCTCGGGGCCGGGTGGGAGCGGGACCCCCGAGAAGAACATCTCGCGGCCTGGTGCGAGCGGGACCCCCGAGCAGGACGTCTCGGGGCCGGGTGGGAGCGAGATACCCGAGAAGGACGTCTCGGGGCCGGGTGGGAGCGGGACCCCCGAGCAGGACGTCTCGGGGCCGGGTGTGAGCGGGACCCCCGAGCAGGACGCCTCGGGCCGGGTGGGGGGAGACCCCCGAGCAGGACGCCTCGGGGCCGGGTGGGAGGAGACGCCCGAGCAGGACGTCTCGGTTCCGGGGGGGAGCGGGACCCCCGAACAGGACGCGTCGGGGCCGGGTGGGAGCGTGACCCCCGAGCAGGACATCACGGGGCCGGGGGTGAGCGCGACCACCGAGCAGGACGTCACGGGGCCGGGGGGAGCGGGACCCCCGAGCAGGATGTCTCGGGGCCGGGTGGGAGCGAGACCCCCGAGCAGGACGTCTCGGGACACCCCCCAAGCAGGACGCCTCGGGGCCGGGTGAGAGCGAGATCCCCGAGCAGGACGTCTCGGGACCCCCCCCAAGCAGGACGCCTCGTGGCCGGGTGGGAGGAGACCCCCGAGCAGGACGTCTCGGGGCCAGGTGGGAGCGGGACCCCCGAGCAGGATGTCTCGGGGCCGGGTGGGAACGAGACCCCCGAGCAGGACGTCTCGTGGCCGGGTGCGAGCGGGACTCCCGAGCAGGACACCTCGGGGCCGAGGGGGAGCGAGAATCCCGAGCAGGACGTCTCCTGGCCGTGTGGTCGCGGGACCCCCGAGCAGGACATCTCGGGGCCGGGTGGGAGCGTGACCCCCCCCCCCCAAGCAGGACGTCTCGGGGCCGGGTGGGAGTGGTACCCCCGAACTAGACATATTGTGGCCGGGTGGGAGCAGGACCCCCCCCCAAGCAGGACGTCTCGGGGAAAGGTGCGAGCGGGACCCCCGAACAGGACGTTGCGGGGCTGGGTGGGAGCGAAACCCCAGAGCTAGACGTATTGTGGCCGGGTGGGAGCAGGACCCCCCCCCAAGCGGGACGTCTCGGGGAAAGGTGCGAGCGGGACCCCCGAGCAGGACGTCTCGGGGCCGGGTGAGAGCAGGACCCCCCAGCAGGACATCTCGGGACCGAGTGGGAGCGGGACCCCCGAGTAGGACGTCTCTGGACCGGGTCGGAGCGCGACCCCCGAGCAGGACGCCTCGGGGCCGGGTGGGAGCGAGACCCCCGAGCAGGACGTCTCGGGGCCGGGTGGGAGCGAGACCCCCGAGCAGGACGTCTCGGGGCCGGGTGGGAGCGAGACCCCCGAGCAGGACGCCTCGGGGCCGGGTGGGAGCGAGACCCCCGAGCAGGACGTCTTGGGGCCGGGTGGGAGTGGGACCCCCGAGCAGGACGTCTTGGGGCCGGGTGGGAGTGGGACCCCCGAGCAGGACGTCTCGGGGCCGGGTGGGAGTGGGACCCCCGAGCAGGACGTCGAGGGGCCAGGAGGGAGCGGGTTCCCCAGGCAGGACGCCTCGGGGCCGTGGGGGAGCGGGAACCCCGAGCAGGACGTCTCGGGGCCGGGTGGGAGCGGGGCCCCCGAGCAGGACGTCTCGGGGCCGGGGGGGAGCGGGACCCCCGAGAAGAACATCTCGGGGCCGGGGGGGAGCGGGAACCCCGAGCAGGACGTCTCGGGGCCGGGGGGGAGCGGGGCCCCCGAGCAGGACGTCTCGGGGCCGGGGGGGAGCGGGAACCCCGAGCAGGACGTCTCGGGGCCGGGGGGGAGCGGGACCCCCGAGCAGGACATCTCGGGGCCGGGGGTGGGTGCGAGACCCCCGAGCAGGACGTCTCGGGGTCGGGTGGGAGCGGGACCCCGTAGCAGGATGTCTTGGCACCGGGTGCAAGCGAGACCACCGAGCAGGACGTCTTGGGGCCGGTTGGGAGCGGGACCCCCGAGCAGGACGTCCGGGGCCGGGTGGGAGCGGGACCCCCGAGCAGGACGTCTCGGGGCCGGGTGGGAGCGGGACCCCCGAGCAGGACGTCTCGGGGCCGGGTGGGAGCGGGACCCCCGAGCTGGACGTCTCGGGGCCGGGTGGGAGCGGGACCCCCGAGCAGGACGTCTCGGGGCCGGGTGGGAGCGGGACCCCCGAGCAGGACGTCTTGGTGCCGGGTGGGAGCGGGACCCCCGAGCAGGACGTATCGGGGCCGGTTGGGTCCGGGACCCACGAGCAGGACGTCTTGGTGCCGGGTGGGAGCGGGACCCCCGAGCAGGACGTCTCGGGGCCGGGTGGGAGCGAGACCCCCGAGCAGGACGTCTCGGGGCCGGGTGGGAGCGAGACCCCCGAGCAGGACGTCTTGGGGCCGGGTGGGAGCGGGACCCCCGAGCAGGACGTCTCGGGGCCGGGTGGGAGCGAGACCCCCGAGCAGGACGTCTTGGGGCCGGGTGGGAGTGGGACCCCCGAGCAGGACGTCTCGGGGCCGGGTGGGAGTGGGACCCCCGAGCAGGACGTCGAGGGGCCAGGAGGGAGCGGGACCCCAGAGCAGGACGACTCGGTGCCGGGTGGGTGCGAGATCCCCGAGCAGGACATCTCGGGGCCGGGGGTGGGTGCGAGACCCCCGAGCAGGACGTCTCGGGGTCGGGTGGGAGCGGGACCCCGGAGCAGGATGTCTTGGGGCCGGGTGCAAGCGAGACCACCGAGCAGGACGTCTTGGGGCCGGTTGGGAGCGGGACCCCCGAGCAGGACGTCTCGGGGGCGGGTGGGAGCGGGACCCCCGAGCAGGACGTCTCGGGGCCGGGTGGGAACGAGACCCCCGAGCAGGACGTCTCGGGGCTGGGTGGGAGCGGGGCCCCCGAGCAGGACGTCTCGGGGCCGGGTGGGACCGGGATCCCCAAGCAGGACGTCTCGGGGCCGGGGGGGAGCGGGACCCCAGAGCAGGACGACTCGGTGCCGGGTGGGTGCGAGATCCCCGAGCAGGACATCTCGGGGCCGGGGGTGGGTGCGAGACCCCCGAGCAGGACGTCTCGGGGTCGGGTGGGAGCGGAACCCCGGAGCAGGATGTCTTGGGGCCGGGTGCAAGCGAGACCACCGAGCAGGACGTCTTGGGGCCGGTTGGGAGCGGGACCCCCGAGCAGGACGTCTCGGGGGCGGGTGGGAGCGGGACCCCCGAGCAGGACGTCTCGGGGCCGGGTGGGAGCGAGACCACCGAGCAGGACGTCTTGGGGCCGGGTGGGAGCGAGACCCCCGAGCAGGACATCTCGGGGCAGGGTGGGACCGGGACCCCCGAGTAGGATGCCGCGGGGCCAGGGGGGAGCGAGACCACCGAGTAGGACGCCTCGGGGCCGGGTGGGAGCGAGACCTCCGAGCAGGACGCTTCAGGGCCAGGGTGGGAGCGAGACCCCAGAGCAGGATGTCTAGGGGCCGGTTGGGAGCGTGACCCCCCCCCCCCAAGCAGGACGTCGAGGGGCCAGGAGGGAGCGGGTTCCCCAGGCAGGACGCCTCGGGGCCGTGGGGGAGCGGGAACCCCGAGCAGGACGTCGAGGGGCCAGGAGGGAGCGGGTTCCCCAGGCAGGACGCCTCGGGGCCGTGGGGGTGCGAGATCCCCGAGCAGGACATCTCGGGGCCGGGGGTGGGTGCGAGACCCCCGAGCAGGACGTCTCGGGGTCGGGTGGGAGCGGGACCCCGTAGCAGGATGTCTTGGCACCGGGTGCAAGCGAGACCCCCGAGCAGGACGTCTTGGGGCCGGGTGGGACCGGGACCCCCGAGCAGGACGTCTCAGGGCCGGTTGGGTCCGGGACCCACGAGCAGGACGTCTTGGGGCCGGGTGGGACCGGGACCCCCGAGCAGGACGTCTCAGGGCCGGTTGGGTCCGGGACCCACGAGCAGGACGTCTTGGTGCCGGGTGGGACCGGGACCCCCGAGCAGGACGTCTTGGGGCCGGTTGGGAGCGGGACCCCCCGAGCAGGACGTCTTGGGGCCGGGTGGGACCGGGACCCCCGAGCTGGACGTATTGGGGCCGGGTGGGAGCGGGACCCCCGAGCAGGACGTCTTGGGGCCGAATGGGACCGGGACCCCCGAGCAGGACGCCTCGGGGCCGGGTGGGAGCGGGACCCCCGAGCAGGACGTCTCAGGGCCGGTTGGGTCCGGGACCCACGAGCAGGACGTCTTGGGGCCGGGTGGGACCGGGACCCCCGAGCAGGACGCCTCGGTGCCGGGTGGGAGCGGGACCCCCGAGCAGGACGTCTTGGGGCCGGGTGGGAGTGGGACCCCCGAGCAGGACGTCTCGGGGCCGGGTGGGAGTGGGACCCCCGAGCAGGACGTCGAGGGGCCAGGAGGGAGCGGGACCCCAGAGCAGGACGACTCGGTGCCGGGTGGGTGCGAGATCCCCGAGCAGGACATCTCGGGGCCGGGGGTGGGTGCGAGACCCCCGAGCAGGACGTCTCGGGGTCGGGTGGGAGCGGGACCCCGGAGCAGGATGTCTTGGGGCCGGGTGCAAGCGAGACCACCGAGCAGGACGTCTTGGGGCCGGTTGGGAGCGGGACCCCCGAGCAGGACGTCTCGGGGGCGGGTGGGAGCGGGACCCCCGAGCAGGACGTCTCGGGGCCGGGTGGGAACGAGACCCCCGAGCAGGACGTCTCGGGGCTGGGTGGGAGCGGGGCCCCCGAGCAGGACGTCTCGGGGCCGGGTGGGACCGGGATCCCCAAGCAGGACGTCTCGGGGCCGGGGGGGAGCGGGACCCCAGAGCAGGACGACTCGGTGCCGGGTGGGTGCGAGATCCCCGAGCAGGACATCTCGGGGCCGGGGGTGGGTGCGAGACCCCCGAGCAGGACGTCTCGGGGTCGGGTGGGAGCGGGACCCCGGAGCAGGATGTCTTGGGGCCGGGTGCAAGCGAGACCACCGAGCAGGACGTCTTGGGGCCGGTTGGGAGCGGGACCCCCGAGCAGGACGTCTCGGGGGCGGGTGGGAGCGGGACCCCCGAGCAGGACGTCTCGGGGCCGGGTGGGAACGAGACCCCCGAGCAGGACGTCTCGGGGCTGGTTGGGAGCGGGGCCCCCGAGCAGGACGTCTCGTGGCCGGGGTGCGAGCGGGACTCCCGAGCAGGACACCTCTGGGCCTCGTGGTAGCGGGACCCCCGAGCAGGACATCTCGGGGCCGGGTGGGATCGTGACCCCCCCCCCCCAAGCAGAACGTCTCGGGGAAAGTTGCGATCGGGACCCCCGAGCAGGACGTCTCGGGACCGGGTGGGAGCGGGACCCCCCAGCAGGACGTCTCGGGACCGGGTGGGAGCGGGACCCCTGAGCAGGACGTCTCATGGCCGGGTGGGAGCTGGAACTCGAGCAGGACGTCTCGGGGCTGGTTGGGAGCGGGAATCCAGAGCAGGACGTCCCGGGGCCGGGTGGGAGCAGGACCCCCGAGCAGGACGACCCGGGGCCGGGTGGGACCGGGACCCCCGAGCAGGACGTCTTGGGGCCGGGACCCCCGAGCAGGACGTCTTGGGGCCGGGTGGGAGCGAGACCCCCGAGCAGGACCTCTCGGGGCCGGGGGGTAGCGGGACCCCAGAGGAGGACGTCTCGGGGCCGGGGGGGGAGCAAGACCCCCGAGCAGGACGTCTTGGGGCCGGGTGGGAGCGGGACCCGCGAGCAGGACCTCTCGGGGCCGGGGGGTAGCGGGACCCCAGAGGAGGACGTCTCGGGGCCGGGGGGGAGCGAGACCACCGAGCAGGACGTCTTGGGGCCGGGTGGGAGCGAGACCCCCGAGCAGGACATCTCGGGGCAGGGTGGGAGCGAGACCCCCGAGCAGGACGTCTCGGGGCCGGGTGGGACCGGGACCCCCGAGTAGGATGCCGCGGGGCCAGGGGGGAGCGAGACCACCGAGTAGGACGCCTCGGGGCCGGGTGGGAGCGAGACCTCCGAGCAGGACGCTTCAGGGCCAGGGTGGGAGCGAGACCCCAGAGCAGGATGTCTAGGGGCCGGTTGGGAGCGTGACCCCCCCCCCCCCAAGCAGGACGTCGAGGGGCCAGGAGGGAGCGGGTTCCCCAGGCAGGACGCCTCGGGGCCGTGGGGGAGCGGGAACCCCGAGCAGGACGTCGAGGGGCCAGGAGGGAGCGGGTTCCCCAGGCAGGACGCCTCGGGGCCGTGGGGGTGCGAGATCCCCGAGCAGGACATCTCGGGGCCGGGGGTGGGTGCGAGACCCCCGAGCAGGACGTCTCGGGGTCGGGTGGGAGCGGGACCCCGTAGCAGGATGTCTTGGCACCGGGTGCAAGCGAGACCACCGAGCAGGACGTCTTGGGGCCGGTTGGGAGCGGGACCCCCGAGCAGGACGTCCGGGGCCGGGTGGGAGCGGGACCCCCGAGCAGGACGTCTCGGGGCCGGGTGGGAACGAGACCCCCGAGCAGGACGTCTTGGGGCCGGGTGGGACCGGGACCCCCGAGCAGGACGTCTCAGGGCCGGTTGGGTCCGGGACCCACGAGCAGGACGTCTTGGGGCCGGGTGGGACCGGGACCCCCGAGCAGGACGTCTCAGGGCCGGTTGGGTCCGGGACCCACGAGCAGGACGTCTTGGTGCCGGGTGGGACCGGGACCCCCGAGCAGGACGTCTTGGGGCCGGTTGGGAGCGGGACCCCCCGAGCAGGACGTCTTGGGGCCGGGTGGGACCGGGACCCCCGAGCTGGACGTATTGGGGCCGGGTGGGAGCGGGACCCCCGAGCAGGACGTCTTGGGGCCGAATGGGACCGGGACCCCCGAGCAGGACGCCTCGGGGCCGGGTGGGAGCGGGACCCCCGAGCAGGACGTCTCAGGGCCGGTTGGGTCCGGGACCCACGAGCAGGACGTCTTGGGGCCGGGTGGGACCGGGACCCCCGAGCAGGACGCCTCGGTGCCGGGTGGGAGCGGGACCCCCGAGCAGGACGTCTCGGGGCCGGGTGGGAGCGAGACCCCCGAGCAGGACGTCTCGGGGCCGGGTGGGAGCGAGACCCCCGAGCAGGACGTCTTGGGGCCGGGTGGGAGCGGGACCCCAGAGCAGGACGACTCGGTGCCGGGTGGGTGCGAGATCCCCGAGCAGGACATCTCGGGGCCGGGGGTGGGTGCGAGACCCCCGAGCAGGACGTCTCGGGGTCGGGTGGGAGCGGGACCCCGGAGCAGGATGTCTTGGGGCCGGGTGCAAGCGAGACCACCGAGCAGGACGTCTTGGGGCCGGTTGGGAGCGGGACCCCCGAGCAGGACGTCTCGGGGGCGGGTGGGAGCGGGACCCCCGAGCAGGACGTCTCGGGGCCGGGTGGGAACGAGACCCCCGAGCAGGACGTCTCGGGGCTGGGTGGGAGCGGGGCCCCCGAGCAGGACGTCTCGGGGCCGGGTGGGACCGGGATCCCCAAGCAGGACGTCTCGGGGCCGGGGGGGGAGCGGGACCCCCGAGCAGGACGACTCGGTGCCGGGTGGGTGCGAGATCCCCGAGCAGGACATCTCGGGGCCGGGGGTGGGTGCGAGACCCCCGAGCAGGACGTCTCGTGGCCGGGTGCGAGCGGGACTCCCGAGCAGGACACCTCTGGGCCTCGTGGTAGCGGGACCCCCGAGCAGGACGCCTCGGGACCGGGTGGGAGCGGGACCCCCCAGCAGGACGTCTCGGGACCGGGTGGGAGCGGGACCCCCCAGCAGGACGTCTCGGGGCCGGGTGGGAGCGGGACCCCCCAGCAGGACGTCTCGGGACCGGGTGGGAGCGGGACCCCTGAGCAGGACGTCTCATGGCCGGGTGGGAGCTGGAACTCGAGCAGGACGTCTCGGGGCTGGTTGGGAGCGGGAATCCAGAGCAGGACGTCCCGGGGCCGGGTGGGAGCAGGACCCCCGAGCAGGACGACCCGGGGCCGGGTGGGACCGGGACCCCCGAGCAGGACGTCTTGGGGCCGGGACCCCCGAGCAGGACGTCTTGGGGCCGGGTGGGAGCGAGACCCCCGAGCAGGACCTCTCGGGGCCGGGGGGTAGCGGGACCCCAGAGGAGGACGTCTCGGGGCCGGGGGGGGAGCAAGACCCCCGAGCAGGACGTCTCGGGGCCGGGTGGGAGTGGGACCCCCGAGCAGGACGTCGAGGGGCCAGGAGGGAGCGGGACCCCAGAGCAGGACGACTCGGTGCCGGGTGGGTGCGAGATCCCCGAGCAGGACATCTCGGGGCCGGGGGTGGGTGCGAGACCCCCGAGCAGGACGTCTCGGGGTCGGGTGGGAGCGGGACCCCGGAGCAGGATGTCTTGGGGCCGGGTGCAAGCGAGACCACCGAGCAGGACGTCTTGGGGCCGGTTGGGAGCGGGACCCCCGAGCAGGACGTCTCGGGGGCGGGTGGGAGCGGGACCCCCGAGCAGGACGTCTCGGGGCCGGGTGGGAACGAGACCCCCGAGCAGGACGTCTCGGGGCTGGGTGGGAGCGGGGCCCCCGAGCAGGACGTCTCGGGGCCGGGTGGGACCGGGATCCCCAAGCAGGACGTCTCGGGGCCGGGGGGGGAGCGGGACCCCAGAGCAGGACGACTCGGTGCCGGGTGGGTGCGAGATCCCCGAGCAGGACATCTCGGGGCCGGGGGTGGGTGCGAGACCCCCGAGCAGGACGTCTCGGGGTCGGGTGGGAGCGGAACCCCGGAGCAGGATGTCTTGGGGCCGGGTGCAAGCGAGACCACCGAGCAGGACGTCTTGGGGCCGGTTGGGAGCGGGACCCCCGAGCAGGACGTCTCGGGGGCGGGTGGGAGCGGGACCCCCGAGCAGGACGTCTCGGGGCCGGGTGGGAACGAGACCCCCGAGCAGGACGTCTCGGGGCTGGTTGGGAGCGGGGCCCCCGAGCAGGACGTCTCGGGGCCGGGTGGGACCGGGATCCCCAAGCAGGACGTCTCGTGGCCGGGTGCGAGCGGGACTCCCGAGCAGGACACCTCTGGGCCTCGTGGTAGCGGGACCCCCGAGCAGGACATCTCGGGGCCGGGTGGGATCGTGACCCCCCCCCCCCAAGCAGAACGTCTCGGGGAAAGTTGCGATCGGGACCCCCGAGCAGGACGTCTCGGGACCGGGTGGGAGCGGGACCCCCCAGCAGGACGTCTCGGGACCGGGTGGGAGCGGGACCCCTGAGCAGGACGTCTCATGGCCGGGTGGGAGCTGGAACTCGAGCAGGACGTCTCGGGGCTGGTTGGGAGCGGGAATCCAGAGCAGGACGTCCCGGGGCCGGGTGGGAGCAGGACCCCCGAGCAGGACGACCCGGGGCCGGGTGGGACCGGGACCCCCGAGCAGGACGTCTTGGGGCCGGGACCCCCGAGCAGGACGTCTTGGGGCCGGGTGGGAGCGAGACCCCCGAGCAGGACCTCTCGGGGCCGGGGGGTAGCGGGACCCCAGAGGAGGACGTCTCGGGGCCGGGGGGGGGAGCAAGACCCCCGAGCAGGACGTCTTGGGGCCGGGTGGGAGCGGGACCCGCGAGCAGGACCTCTCGGGGCCGGGGGGTAGCGGGACCCCAGAGGAGGACGTCTCGGGGCCGGGGGGGGAGCGAGACCACCGAGCAGGACGTCTTGGGGCCGGGTGGGAGCGAGACCCCCGAGCAGGACATCTCGGGGCAGGGTGGGAGCGAGACCCCCGAGCAGGACGTCTCGGGGCCGGGTGGGACCGGGACCCCCGAGTAGGATGCCGCGGGGCCAGGGGGGAGCGAGACCACCGAGTAGGACGCCTCGGGGCCGGGTGGGAGCGAGACCTCCGAGCAGGACGCTTCAGGGCCAGGGTGGGAGCGAGACCCCCGAGCAGGACGCCTCGGAGCCGGGTGGGAGCGAGACCCCAGAGCAGGATGTCTAGGGGCCGGTTGGGAGCGTGACCCCCCCCCCCCCAAGCAGGACGTCGAGGGGCCAGGAGGGAGCGGGTTCCCCAGGCAGGACGCCTCGGGGCCGTGGGGGAGCGGGAACCCCGAGCAGGACGTCGAGGGGCCAGGAGGGAGCGGGTTCCCCAGGCAGGACGCCTCTGGGCCGTGGGGGTGCGAGATCCCCGAGCAGGACATCTCGGGGCCGGGGGTGGGTGCGAGACCCCCGAGCAGGACGTCTCGGGGTCGGGTGGGAGCGGGACCCCGTAGCAGGATGTCTTGGCACCGGGTGCAAGCGAGACCACCGAGCAGGACGTCTTGGGGCCGGTTGGGAGCGGGACCCCCGAGCAGGACGTCCGGGGCCGGGTGGGAGCGGGACCCCCGAGCAGGACGTCTCGGGGCCGGGTGGGAACGAGACCCCCGAGCAGGACGTCTTGGGGCCGGGTGGGACCGGGACCCCCGAGCAGGACGTCTCAGGGCCGGTTGGGTCCGGGACCCACGAGCAGGACGTCTTGGGGCCGGGTGGGACCGGGACCCCCGAGCAGGACGTCTCAGGGCCGGTTGGGTCCGGGACCCACGAGCAGGACGTCTTGGTGCCGGGTGGGACCGGGACCCCCGAGCAGGACGTCTTGGGGCCGGTTGGGAGCGGGACCCCCCGAGCAGGACGTCTTGGGGCCGGGTGGGACCGGGACCCCCGAGCTGGACGTATTGGGGCCGGGTGGGAGCGGGACCCCCGAGCAGGACGTCTTGGGGCCGAATGGGACCGGGACCCCCCGAGCAGGACGCCTCGGGGCCGGGTGGGAGCGGGACCCCCGAGCAGGACGTCTCAGGGCCGGTTGGGTCCGGGACCCACGAGCAGGACGTCTTGGGGCCGGGTGGGACCGGGACCCCCGAGCAGGACGCCTCGGTGCCGGGTGGGAGCGGGACCCCCGAGCAGGACGTCTTGGGGCCGGGTGGGAGTGGGACCCCCGAGCAGGACGTCTCGGGGCCGGGTGGGAGTGGGACCCCCGAGCAGGACGTCGAGGGGCCAGGAGGGAGCGGGACCCCAGAGCAGGACGACTCGGTGCCGGGTGGGTGCGAGATCCCCGAGCAGGACATCTCGGGGCCGGGGGTGGGTGCGAGACCCCCGAGCAGGCCGTCTCGGGGTCGGGTGGGAGCGGGACCCCGGAGCAGGATGTCTTGGGGCCGGGTGCAAGCGAGACCACCGAGCAGGACGTCTTGGGGCCGGTTGGGAGCGGGACCCCCGAGCAGGACGTCTCGGGGGCGGGTGGGAGCGGGACCCCCGAGCAGGACGTCTCGGGGCCGGGTGGGAACGAGACCCCCGAGCAGGACGTCTCGGGGCTGGGTGGGAGCGGGGCCCCCGAGCAGGACGTCTCGGGGCCGGGTGGGACCGGGATCCCCAAGCAGGACGTCTCGGGGCCGGGGGGGAGCGGGACCCCAGAGCAGGACGACTCGGTGCCGGGTGGGTGCGAGATCCCCGAGCAGGACATCTCGGGGCCGGGGGTGGGTGCGAGACCCCCGAGCAGGACGTCTCGGGGTCGGGTGGGAGCGGGACCCCGGAGCAGGATGTCTTGGGGCCGGGTGCAAGCGAGACCACCGAGCAGGACGTCTTGGGGCCGGTTGGGAGCGGGACCCCCGAGCAGGACGTCTCGGGGGCGGGTGGGAGCGGGACCCCCGAGCAGGACGTCTCGGGGCCGGGTGGGAACGAGACCCCCGAGCAGGACGTCTCGGGGCTGGTTGGGAGCGGGGCCCCCGAGCAGGACGTCTCGTGGCCGGGTGCGAGCGGGACTCCCGAGCAGGACACCTCTGGGCCTCGTGGTAGCGGGACCCCCGAGCAGGACATCTCGGGGCCGGGTGGGATCGTGACCCCCCCCCCCCCAAGCAGAACGTCTCGGGGAAAGTTGCGATCGGGACCCCCGAGCAGGACGTCTCGGGACCGGGTGGGAGCGGGACCCCCCAGCAGGACGTCTCGGGACCGGGTGGGAGCGGGACCCCTGAGCAGGACGTCTCATGGCCGGGTGGGAGCTGGAACTCGAGCAGGACGTCTCGGGGCTGGTTGGGAGCGGGAATCCAGAGCAGGACGTCCCGGGGCCGGGTGGGAGCAGGACCCCCGAGCAGGACGACCCGGGGCCGGGTGGGACCGGGACCCCCGAGCAGGACGTCTTGGGGCCGGGACCCCCGAGCAGGACGTCTTGGGGCCGGGTGGGAGCGAGACCCCCGAGCAGGACCTCTCGGGGCCGGGGGGGTAGCGGGACCCCAGAGGAGGACGTCTCGGGGCCGGGGGGGGAGCAAGACCCCCGAGCAGGACGTCTTGGGGCCGGGTGGGAGCGGGACCCGCGAGCAGGACCTCTCGGGGCCGGGGGGGTAGCGGGACCCCAGAGGAGGACGTCTCGGGGCCGGGGGGGAGCGAGACCACCGAGCAGGACGTCTTGGGGCCGGGTGGGAGCGAGACCCCCGAGCAGGACATCTCGGGGCAGGGTGGGAGCGAGACCCCCGAGCAGGACGTCTCGGGGCCGGGTGGGACCGGGACCCCCGAGTAGGATGCCGCGGGGCCAGGGGGGGAGCGAGACCACCGAGTAGGACGCCTCGGGGCCGGGTGGGAGCGAGACCTCCGAGCAGGACGCTTCAGGGCCAGGGTGGGAGCGAGACCCCCGAGCAGGACGCCTCGGAGCCGGGTGGGAGCGAGACCCCAGAGCAGGATGTCTAGGGGCCGGTTGGGAGCGTGACCCCCCCCCCCCCAAGCAGGACGTCGAGGGGCCAGGAGGGAGCGGGTTCCCCAGGCAGGACGCCTCGGGGCCGTGGGGGAGCGGGAACCCCGAGCAGGACGTCGAGGGGCCAGGAGGGAGCGGGTTCCCCAGGCAGGACGCCTCGGGGCCGTGGGGGTGCGAGATCCCCGAGCAGGACATCTCGGGGCCGGGGGTGGGTGCGAGACCCCCGAGCAGGACGTCTCGGGGTCGGGTGGGAGCGGGACCCCGTAGCAGGATGTCTTGGCACCGGGTGCAAGCGAGACCACCGAGCAGGACGTCTTGGGGCCGGTTGGGAGCGGGACCCCCGAGCAGGACGTCCGGGGCCGGGTGGGAGCGGGACCCCCGAGCAGGACGTCTCGGGGCCGGGTGGGAACGAGACCCCCGAGCAGGACGTCTTGGGGCCGGGTGGGACCGGGACCCCCGAGCAGGACGTCTCAGGGCCGGTTGGGTCCGGGACCCACGAGCAGGACGTCTTGGGGCCGGGTGGGACCGGGACCCCCGAGCAGGACGTCTCAGGGCCGGTTGGGTCCGGGACCCACGAGCAGGACGTCTTGGTGCCGGGTGGGACCGGGACCCCCGAGCAGGACGTCTTGGGGCCGGTTGGGAGCGGGACCCCCCGAGCAGGACGTCTTGGGGCCGGGTGGGACCGGGACCCCCGAGCTGGACGTATTGGGGCCGGGTGGGAGCGGGACCCCCGAGCAGGACGTCTTGGGGCCGAATGGGACCGGGACCCCCGAGCAGGACGCCTCGGGGCCGGGTGGGAGCGGGACCCCCGAGCAGGACGTCTCAGGGCCGGTTGGGTCCGGGACCCACGAGCAGGACGTCTTGGGGCCGGGTGGGACCGGGACCCCCGAGCAGGACGCCTCGGTGCCGGGTGGGAGCGGGACCCCCGAGCAGGACGTCTCGGGGCCGGGTGGGAGCGAGACCCCCGAGCAGGACGTCTCGGGGCCGGGTGGGAGCGAGACCCCCGAGCAGGACGTCTTGGGGCCGGGTGGGAGCGGGACCCCAGAGCAGGACGACTCGGTGCCGGGTGGGTGCGAGATCCCCGAGCAGGACATCTCGGGGCCGGGGGTGGGTGCGAGACCCCCGAGCAGGACGTCTCGGGGTCGGGTGGGAGCGGGACCCCGGAGCAGGATGTCTTGGGGCCGGGTGCAAGCGAGACCACCGAGCAGGACGTCTTGGGGCCGGTTGGGAGCGGGACCCCCGAGCAGGACGTCTCGGGGGCGGGTGGGAGCGGGACCCCCGAGCAGGACGTCTCGGGGCCGGGTGGGAACGAGACCCCCGAGCAGGACGTCTCGGGGCTGGGTGGGAGCGGGGCCCCCGAGCAGGACGTCTCGGGGCCGGGTGGGACCGGGATCCCCAAGCAGGACGTCTCGGGGCCGGGGGGGAGCGGGACCCCCGAGCAGGACGACTCGGTGCCGGGTGGGTGCGAGATCCCCGAGCAGGACATCTCGGGGCCGGGGGTGGGTGCGAGACCCCCGAGCAGGACGTCTCGTGGCCGGGTGCGAGCGGGACTCCCGAGCAGGACACCTCTGGGCCTCGTGGTAGCGGGACCCCCGAGCAGGACGCCTCGGGACCGGGTGGGAGCGGGACCCCCCAGCAGGACGTCTCGGGACCGGGTGGGAGCGGGACCCCCCAGCAGGACGTCTCGGGGCCGGGTGGGAGCGGGACCCCCCAGCAGGACGTCTCGGGACCGGGTGGGAGCGGGACCCCTGAGCAGGACGTCTCATGGCCGGGTGGGAGCTGGAACTCGAGCAGGACGTCTCGGGGCTGGTTGGGAGCGGGAATCCAGAGCAGGACGTCCCGGGGCCGGGTGGGAGCAGGACCCCCGAGCAGGACGACCCGGGGCCGGGTGGGACCGGGACCCCCGAGCAGGACGTCTTGGGGCCGGGACCCCCGAGCAGGACGTCTTGGGGCCGGGTGGGAGCGAGACCCCCGAGCAGGACCTCTCGGGGCCGGGGGGTAGCGGGACCCCAGAGGAGGACGTCTCGGGGCCGGGGGGGGAGCAAGACCCCCGAGCAGGACGTCTTGGGGCCGGGTGGGAGCGGGACCCGCGAGCAGGACCTCTCGGGGCCGGGGGGTAGCGGGACCCCAGAGGAGGACGTCTCGGGGCCGGGGGGGAGCGAGACCACCGAGCAGGACGTCTTGGGGCCGGGTGGGAGCGAGACCCCCGAGCAGGACATCTCGGGGCAGGGTGGGAGCGAGACCCCCGAGCAGGACGTCTCGGGGCCGGGTGGGACCGGGACCCCCGAGTAGGATGCCGCGGGGCCAGGGGGGAGCGAGACCACCGAGCAGGACGTCTTGGGGCCGTGTTGGAGCGGGACCCGCGAGCAGGACGTCTCGGGGCCGGGTGGGAGTGGGACCCCCGAGCAGGCCGCCTCGGGGTCGGAGGGGGATCGGGACCCCCGAGCAGGACGCCTCGGGGCCAGGGGGGAGTGAGACTCCCGAGCAGGATGCCTCGGGGTTGGAGGGGGAGCGGGACCCCCTAGCAGGACGCCTCGGGGCCGGGTGGGAGCTGGAACTCGAGCAGGACGCCTCGGGGCCGGGTGGGAGCGAGACCTCCGAGCAGGACGCCTCGGGGCCGGGTGGGAGCGAGACCTCCGAGCAGGACGCTTCAGGGCCAGGGTGGGAGCGAGACCCCCGAGCAGGACGCCTCGGAGCCGGGTGGGAGCGAGACCCCAGAGCAGGATGTCTAGGGGCCGGTTGGGAGCGTGACCCCCCCCCCCCCAAGCAGAACGTCTCGGGGAAAGATGCGATCGGGACCCCCGAGCAGGACGTCTCGGGGTCGGGTGGGAGTGGTACCCCCGAGCAGTACGTCTCGGGGCCGGGGGATGAGCGGGACCCCTGAGCAGGACGTCTCGGGGCCGGCTGGGAGCGAGACCCCCGAGCAGGATGTCTTGGGGTCAGGTGGGAGCGGGACCCCCGAGCAGGACGTCTCGGGGCCGGGTGGGACCGGTACCCCCGAGCAGGACATCTCGGGGACAGGTGGGAGCGGGACCCCTGAGAAGGACGCCAGACGGCCAGGTGGGAGCGAGACCCCCAAGCAGAACGTCTCGGGGAAAGTTGCGATCGGGACCCCCGAGAAGGACGTCTCGGGGACAGGTGGGAGTGGTGCCCCCGAGGAGGACGTCTCGGGGCCGGGGGGCACCGAGACCCCCGAGCAGGACGTCTCGGGGCCGGGTGGGACCGGGACCCCCGAGTAGGATGCCGCGGGGCCAGGGGGGAGCGAGACCACCGAGCAGGACGTCTTGGGGCCGTGTTGGAGCGGGACCCGCGAGCAGGACGTCTCGGGGCCGGGTGGGAGTGGGACCCCCGAGCAGGCCGCCTCGGGGTCGGAGGGGGATCGGGACCCCCGAGCAGGACGCCTCGGGGCCAGGGCGGAGTGAGACTCCCGAGCAGGATGCCTCGGGGTTGGAGGGGGAGCGGGACCCCCTAGCAGGACGCCTCGGGGCCGGGTGGGAGCTGGAACTCGAGCAGGACGCCTCGGGGCCGGGTGGGAGCGAGACCTCCGAGCAGGACGCTTCAGGGCCATGGTGGGAGCGAGACCCCCGAGCAGGACGCCTCGGAGCCGGGTGGGAGCGAGACCCCAGAGCAGGATGTCTAGGGGCCGGTGGGGAGCGTGACCCCCCCCCCCCCAAGCAGAACGTCTCGGGGAAAGATGCGATCGGGACCCCCGAGCAGGACGTCTCGGGGTCGGGTGGGAGTGGTACCCCCGAGCAGGACGTCTCGGGGCCGGGGGATGAGCGGGACCCCTGAGCAGGACGTCTCGGGGCCGGCTGGGAGCGAGACCCCCGAGCAGGATGTCTTGGGGTCAGGTGGGAGCGGGACCCCCGAGCAGGACGTCTCGGGGCCGGGTGGGACCGGTACCCCCGAGCAGGACATCTCGGGGACAGGTGGGAGCGGGACCCCTGAGAAGGACGCCAGACGGCCAGGTGGGAGCGAGACCCCCAAGCAGAACGTCTCGGGGAAAGTTGCGATCGGGACCCCCGAGAAGGACGTCTCGGGGACAGGTGGGAGTGGTGCCCCCGAGGAGGACGTCTCGGGGCCGGGGGGGAGCGGGACCCCTGAGCAGGACGTCTCGGGGCCGGGTGGGACCGAGACCCCCGAGCAGGATGTCTTGGGGTCGGGTGGGAGCGGGACCCCCGAGCAGGACGTCTCGGGGCCGAATGGGAGCGAAACCCCAGAGCTGGACGTTTTGGGGCCGGGTGGGAGCGGGACCCACCCCCAAGCAGGACGTCTCGGGGAAAGGTGCGAGTGGGACCCCCGAACAGGACGTCGCGGGGCCGGGTGTTGAGCGAAACCCCAGAGCTAGACGTATTGTGGCCGGGTGGGAGCAGGACCCCCCCCCCAAGCAGGACGTCTCGGGGAATGGTGCGAGCGGGACCCTCGAGCAGGACGTCTCGGGACCGAGTGGGAGCGGGACCCCCGAGCAGGACGTCTCGGGGCCGGGTGGGAGCGGGAACCCCCAGCAGGACGTCTCTGGACCGGGTGGGAGCGCGACCCCCGAGCAGGACCTCTCGGGGGCCGGATGGGAGTGGGACCCCCGAGCAGGACGTCTCGGGGCCGGGTGGGAGCGAGACCCCCGAGCAGTACGTCTCTGGGCCGGGTGGGAGCGAGACCCCCGAGCAGGACGTCTCAGCGCCGGGTGGGAGCGGGACCCCTGAACAGGACGTCTCATGGTCGGGTGGGAGCTGGAACTCGAGCAGGACGTCTCG
The DNA here is from genome assembly GCF_047496885.1 of Scyliorhinus torazame. Lineage (NCBI taxonomy): Eukaryota > Metazoa > Chordata > Chondrichthyes > Carcharhiniformes > Scyliorhinidae > Scyliorhinus > Scyliorhinus torazame. Next base: position 29,229,654 of record NC_092725.1, on the reverse strand, counting down.
GGGCTGGTTGGGAGCAGGACCCCCGAGCAGGACGACCCGGGGCCGGGTGGGAGCGGGACCCCCGAGCAGGACGACCCGGGGCCGGGTGGGAGCGGGACCCCCGAGCAGGACGTCTCGGGGGCGGGTGGGAGCGGGACCCCCGAGCAGGACGTCTCGGGGCCGGGTGGGAACGAGACCCCCGAGCAGGACGTCTCGGGGCTGGGTGGGAGCGGGGCCCCCGAGCAGGACGTCTCGGGGCCGGGTGGGACCGGGATCCCCAAGCAGGACGTCTCGGGGCCGGGGGGGAGCGGGACCCCAGAGCAGGACGACTCGGTGCCGGGTGGGTGCGAGATCCCGAGCAGGACATCTCGGGGCCGGGGGTGGGTGCGAGACCCCCGAGCAGGACGTCTCGGGGTCGGGTGGGAGCGGGACCCGGAGCAGGATGTCTTGGGGCCGGGTGCAAGCGAGGACCACCGAGCAGACGTCTTGGGGCCGGTTGGGAGCGGGACCCCCGAGCAGGACGTCTCGGGGGCGGGTGGGAGCGGGACCCCCGAGCAGGACGTCTCGGGGCCGGGTGGGAACGAGACCCCCGAGCAGGACGTCTCGGGGCTGGTTGGGAGCGGGGCCCCCGAGCAGGACGTCTCGTGGCCGGGTGCGAGCGGGACTCCCGAGCAGGACACCTCTGGGCCTCGTGGTAGCGGGACCCCCGAGCAGGACATCTCGGGGCCGGGTGGGAGCGAGACCCCAGAGCAGGATGTCTAGGGGCCGGTTGGGAGCGTGACCCCCCCCCCCCCAAGCAGAACGTCTCGGGGAAAGATGCGATCGGGACCCCCGAGCAGGACGTCTCGGGGTCGGGTGGGAGTGGTACCCCCGAGCAGGACGTCTCGGGGCCGGGGGATGAGCGGGACCCCTGAGCAGGACGTCTCGGGGCCGGCTGGGAGCGAGACCCCCGAGCAGGATGTCTTGGGGTCAGGTGGGAGCGGGACCCCCGAGCAGGACATCTCGGGGACAGGTGGGAGCGGGACCCCCGAGCAGGACGTCTCGGGGCCGGGTGGGACCGGTACCCCCGAGCAGGACATCTCGGGGACAGGTGGGAGCGGGACCCCTGAGAAGGACGCCAGACGGCCAGGTGGGAGCGAGACCCCCAAGCAGAACGTCTCGGGGAAAGTTGCGATCGGGACCCCCGAGAAGGACGTCTCGGGGCCGGGGGGGAGCGGGACCCCTGAGCAGGACGTCTCGGGGCCGGGTGGGACCGAGACCCCCGAGCAGGATGTCTTGGGGTCGGGTGTGAGCGGGACCCCCGAGCAGGACGTCTCGGGGCCGAATGGGAGCGAAACCCCAGAGCTGGACGTTTTGGGGCCGGGTGGGAGCGGGACCCACCCCCAAGCAGGACGTCTCGGGGAAAGGTGCGAGCGGGACCCCCGAACAGGACGTCGCGGGGCCGGGTGGGAGCGAAACCCCAGAGCTAGACGTATTGTGGCCGGGTGGGAGCAGGACCCCCCCCCCCCAAGCAGGACGTCTCGGGGAATGGTGCGAGCGGGACCCCCGAGCAGGACGTATCGGGGCCGGGGTGGGAGCGGGAACCCCCAGCAGGACGTCTCTGGACCGGGTGGGAGCGCGACCCCCGAGCAGGACGTCTCGGGGCCGGGTGGGAGTGGGACCCCCGAGCAGGACGTCTCGGGGCCGGGTGGGGAGCGAGACCCCCGAGCAGGACGTCTCAGGGCCGGGTGGGAGCGGGACCCCCCAGCAGGACGTCTCGGGACCGGGTGGGAGCGGGACCCCTGAGCAGGACGTCTTGGTGCCGGGTGGGAGCGGGACCCGCGAGCAGGACGCCTCGGGGCCGGGTGGGAGCGAGACACCCGAGCAGGACGTCTTGGTGCCGGGTGGGAGCGGGGACCCGCGAGCAGGACGCCTCGGGGCCGGGTGGGAGCGAGACACCCGAGCAGGACGCCTCGGGGCCGGGTGGGAGCGGGACCCGCGAGCAGGACGTCTCGGGGCCAGGTGGGTGTGAGACCCCCGAGCTGGACGTATTGAGGCCGGGTGGGACCGGGACCACCGAGCAGGACGTCTCAGGGTCGGTTGGGACCGGGACCCACGAGCAGGACGTCTCGGGGCCAGGTGGGTGTGAGACCCCCGAGCTGGACGTATTGAGGCCGGGTGGGACCGGGACCACCGAGCAGGACGTCTTGGGGCCGGGTGGGAGCGGGACCCGCGAGCAGGACCTCTCGGGGCCGGGGGGGTAGCGGGACCCCAGAGGAGGACGTCTCGGGGCCAGGGGGGAGCGGGGCCCACGAGCAGGACGTCTCGGGACCGGGGGGGGGGAGCGGGACCCCCGAGCAGGACGTCTCAGGGCCGGGTGGGAGCGAGACCCCCGAGCAGGACGTCTCGGGGCCGGGTGGGACCGGGAGCCCCGAGCAGGATGCCGCGCGGCCAGGTGGTAGCGAGACCACCGAGCAGGACGTCTTGGGGCCATGTGGGAGTAGGACCCCCGAGCAGGACGTCTCGGGGCCGGGTGGGAGTGGGACCCCCGAGCAGGATGCCTGGGGTCGGAGGGGGAGCGGGACCCCCGAGCAGGACGCCTCGTGGCCAGGGGGGAGCGAGACCCCCGAGCAGGATGCCTCAGGGTCGGAGGGGGAGCAGGACCCCAGAGCAGGACGACTCGGTGCCGGGTGGGTGCGAGATCCCCGAGCAGGACATCTCGGGGCCGGGGGTGGGTGCGAGACCCCCGAGCAGGACGTCTCGGGGTCGGGTGGGAGCGGGACCCCGGAGCAGGATGTCTTGGGGCCGGGTGCAAGCGAGACCACCGAGCAGGACGTCTTGGGGCCGGTTGGGAGCGGGACCCCCGAGCAGGACGTCTCGGGGGCGGGTGGGAGCGGGACCCCCGAGCAGGACGTCTCGGGGCCGGGTGGGAACGAGGACCCCCGAGCAGGACGTCTCGGGGCTGGTTGGGAGCGGGGCCCCCGAGCAGGACGTCTCGTGGCCGGGTGCGAGCGGGACTCCCGAGCAGGACACCTCTGGGCCTCGTGGTAGCGGGACCCCCGAGCAGGACATCTCGGGGCCGGGTGGGAGCGAGACCCCAGAGCAGGATGTCTAGGGGCCGGTTGGGAGCGTGACCCCCCCCCCCCCCAAGCAGAACGTCTCGGGGAAAGATGCGATCGGGACCCCCGAGCAGGACGTCTCGGGGTCGGGTGGGAGTGGTACCCCCGAGCAGGACGTCTCGGGGCCGGGGGATGAGCGGGACCCCTGAGCAGGACGTCTCGGGGCCGGCTGGGAGCGAGACCCCCGAGCAGGATGTCTTGGGGTCAGGTGGGAGCGGGACCCCCGAGCAGGACGTCTCGGGGCCGGGTGGGACCGGTACCCCCGAGCAGGACATCTCGGGGACAGGTGGGAGCGGGACCCCTGAGAAGGACGCCAGACGGCCAGGTGGGAGCGAGACCCCCAAGCAGAACGTCTCGGGGAAAGTTGCGATCGGGACCCCCGAGAAGGACGTGTTGCGATCGGGACCCCCGAGAAGGACGTCTCGGGGACAGGTGGGAGTGGTGCCCCCGAGGAGGACGTCTCGGGGCCGGGGGGGAGCGGGACCCCTGAGCAGGACGTCTCGGGGCCGGGTGGGACCGAGACCCCCGAGCAGGATGTCTTGGGGTCGGGTGTGAGCGGGACCCCGAGCAGGACGTCTCGGGGCCGAATGGGAGCGAAACCCCAGAGCTGGACGTTTTGGGGCCGGGTGGGAGCGGGACCCACCCCCAAGCAGGACGTCTCGGGAAAGGTTGCGAGCGGGACCCCCGAACAGGACGTCGCGGGGCCGGGTGGGAGCGAAACCCCAGAGCTAGACGTATTGTGGCCGGGTGGGAGCAGGACCCCCCCCCCCAAGCAGGACGTCTCGGGGAATGGTGCGAGCGGGACCCCCGAGCAGGACGTATCGGGGCCGGGTGGGAGCGGGAACCCCCAGCAGGACGTCTCTGGACCGGGTGGGAGCGCGACCCCCGAGCAGGACGTCTCGGGGCCGGGTGGGAGTGGGACCCCCGAGCAGGACGTCTCGGGGGCCGGAGTGGGAGCGAGACCCCCGAGCAGGACGTCTCAGGGCCGGGTGGGAGCGGGACCCCCCAGCAGGACGTCCTCGGGACCGGGTGGGAGCGGGACCCCTGAGCAGGACGTCTTGGTGCCGGGTGGGAGCGGGACCCCGCGAGCAGGACGCCTCGGGGCCGGGTGGGGAGCGAGACACCCGAGCAGGACGTCTTGGTGCCGGGTGGGAGCGGGGACCCGCGAGCAGGACGCCTCGGGGCCGGGTGGGAGCGAGGACACCCGAGCAGGACGCCTCGGGGCCGGGTGGGAGCGGGACCCGCGAGCAGGACGTCTCAGGGTCGGTTGGGACGGGACCCACGAGCAGGACGTCTTGGGGCCGGGTGGGACCGGGACCCCCCGAGCTGGAACGTATTGGGGCCAGGTCCGAGGAGACCCCCGAGCAGGACGTCTCGGGGCCAGGTGGGTGTGAGACCCCCGAGCTGGACGTATTGAGGCCGGGTGGGACCGGGACCACCGAGCAGGACGTCTTGGGGCCGGGGTGGGAGCGGGACCCGCGAGCAGGACATCTCGGGGCCGGGGGGTAGCGGGACCCCAGAGGAGGACGTCTCGGGGCCAGGGGGGGAGCGGGGCCACGAGCAGGACGTCTCGGGACCGGGGGGGGGAGCGGGGACCCCCGAGCAGGACGTCTCAGGGCCGGGTGGGAGCGAGACCCCCGAGCAGGACGTCTCGGGGCCGGGTGGGACCGGGAGCCCCGAGCAGGATGCCGCGCGGCCAGGTGGTAGCGAGACCACCGAGCAGGACGTCTTGGGGCCATGTGGGAGTAGGACCCCCGAGCAGGACGTCTCGGGGCCGGGTGGGAGTGGGACCCCCGAGCAGGATGCCTGGGGTCGGAGGGGGAGCGGGACCCCCGAGCAGGACGCCTCGTGGCCAGGGGGGAGCGAGGACCCCCGAGCAGGATGCCTCAGGGTCGGAGGGGGAGCAGGACCCCCGAGCAGGATGTCTCGGGGCCGGGTGGGAGCGGGACCCCCCCCCCTAGTAGGACGTCTCGGGGAAAGTGGCGAGCGGGACCCCCGAGCAGGACGTCTCGGTGCCGGGTGGGAGCGGGACCCCCGAGCAGGATGTCTCGGGGCCGGGTGGGACCAGTACCCCCGAGCAGGACATCTCGGGGACAGGTGGGAGCGGGACCCCCGAGCAGGACGTCTCGGGGCCGGGTGGGACCGGTACCCCCGAGCAGGACATCTCGGGGACAGGTGGGAGCGGGACCCCCGAGCAGGACGTCTCGGGGCCGGGTGGGACCGGTACCCCCGAGCAGGACATCTCGGGGACAGGTGGGAGCGGGACCCCTGAGAAGGACGCCAGACGGCCAGGTGGGAGCGAGACCCCCAAGCAGAACGTCTCGGGGAAAGTTGCGATCGGGACCCCCGAGAAGGACGTCTCGTGGACAGGTGGGAGTGGTACCCCCGAGGAGAACGTCTCGGGGGTTGGGAGCGGGAATCCAGAGCAGGACGTCCCGGGGCCGGGTGGGAGCAGGACCCCCGAGCAGGACGACCCGGGGCCGGGTGGGAGCGGGACCCCCCAAGCAGGATGCCTCGGGGCCGGGGGGGGAGCGGGACCCCCGATCAGGACGTCCCGGTGCCGGGTGGGAGCGGGACCCCCCGAGCAGGACGTCTCTGGGCCTGGTGGGAGCGGGACCCCAGAGAAGGACGCCAGACGGCCAGGTGGGAGCGTGACCCCCGAGCAGGACGCCTCGAGGCCGGAGGGGAGCGGGACCCCCGAGCAGGACGTCTCGGGGTTGGCTGGGAGCGGGACCCCCGAGCTGGACGTATTGGGGCCTGGTCCGAGGAGACCCCCGAGCAGGACGTCTCGGGGACGGGGGTGGTGGGAGCGGGACCCGCGAGCAGGACGCCTCGGGGCCGGGTGGGAGCGAGACACCCGAGCAGGACGTCTCGGGGCCGGGGTGGAGCGGGACCCCTGAGCAGGACGTCTCGGGGCCGAGTGTGAGCGAGACCCCCGAGCAGGACGTCTCGGGGCCGAATGGGAGCGAAACCCCAGAGCTGGACGTTTTGGGGCCGGGTGGGAGCGGGACCCACCCCCAAGCAGGACGTCTCGGGGAAAGGTGCGAGCGGGACCCCCGAACAGGACGTCGCGGGGCCGGGTGGGAGCGAAACCCCAGAGCTAGACGTATTGTGGCCGGGTGGGAGCAGGACCCCCCACAAGCAGGACGTCTCGGGGAATGGGGCGAGCGGGACCCCCGAGCAGGACGTCTCGGGACCGAGTGGGAGCGGGACCCCCGAGCAGGACGTCTCGGGGCCGGGTGGGAGCGGGACCCCCCCAGCACGACGTCTCGGGACCGGGTGGGAGCGCGACCCCCGAGCAGGACGCCTCGGGGCCGGGTGGGAGTGAGACCCCCGAGCAGGACGTCTCGGGGCCGGGTGGGAGCGAGACCCCCGAGCAGGACGTCTCGGGGCCGGGTGGGAGCGGGACCCCCGAGCAGGGCGTCTCGGGGCCGGGTGGGAGTGGGACCCCCGAGCAGGATGCCGCGGGGCCAGGGGGGAGCGAGACCACTGAGCAGGACGTCTCGGGGCCGGGTGGGAGCGGGACGCCCCGAGCAGGATGCCTCATGGCCGGGTGGGAGCTGGAACTCGAGCAGGACGTCCCGGTGCCGGGTGGGAGCAGGACCCCCGAGCAGGACGACCCGGGGCCGGGTGGGAGCGGGACCCCCCGAGCAGGATGCCTCGGGGCCGGGGGGGAGCGGGACCCCCGATCAGGACGTCCCGGTGCCGGGTGGGAGCGGGACCCCCCGAGCAGGACGTCTCTGGGCCTGGTGGGAGCGGGACCCCTGAGAAGGACGCCAGACGGCCAGGTGGGAGCGAGACCCCCGAGCAGGACGCCTCGAGGCCGGAGGGGAGCGGGACTCCCGAGCAGGACGTCTCGGGGTTGGCTGGGAGCGGGACCCCCGACAGGACGTCTCGGGGCCGGGTGGTAGCGAGACCCCCGAGCTGGACGTATTGGGGCCTGGTCCGAGGAGACCCCCGAGCAGGACGTCTCGGGGACGGGGGGGGGGGGGAGTGGGGCCCTCGAGCAGGACGCCTCGGGGCCAGGGGGGGAGCGGGACCCACGAGCAGGACGTCTCGGGGCCGGGGGGGGAGCGGGTCCCCCGAGCAGGACGTCTCAGGGCCAGGTGGGAGCGAGACCCCCGAGCAGGACGCCTCGAGGCCGGAGGGGAGCGGGACCCCCGAGCAGGACGTCTCGGGGTTGGCTGGGAGCGGGACCCCCGAGCAGGACGTCTCGGGGCCGGGTGGTAGCGAGACCCCCGAGCTGGACGTATTGGGGCCTGGTCCGAGGAGACCCCCAAGCAGGACGTCTCGGGGACGGGGGTGGGGGGAGTGGGGCCCTCGAGCAGGACGCCTCGGGGCCGGGTGGGAGCGAGACACCCGAGCAGGACGTCTTGGTGCCGGGTGGGAGCGGGACCCGCGAGCAGGACGCCTCGGGGCCGGGTGGGAGCGAGACCCCCGAGCAGGACGTCTCGGGGTCGGAAGGGGAGCGGGACCCCCGAGCAAAACGTCTCAGGGCCGGGTGGGAGCTGGAACTCGAGCAGGACATCTCAGGGCCGGGTGGGACCGGGACGCCCGAGCAGGACGCTTCGGGGCCAGGGTGGGAGCGAGACCCCCGAGCAGGACGCCTCGGAGCCGGGTGGGAGCAAGACCCCAGAGCAGGACGTCTCGGGACCGGGTGGGTGCGTGACCCCCGAGCAGGACGCCTCGGGGCCGGGTGGGATTGAGACCCCCGAGCAGGACGTCTCGGCGCCGGGTGGAGCGAGACCCCCCGAGCAGGACGCTTCTGGTGCCGGGGTGGGAGTGGGACCCCCCGAGCAGGACGTCTCGGGGCCGGGTGGTAGCGAGACCCCCGAGCTGGACGTATTGGGGCCTGGTCCGAGGAGACCCCCGGCAGGACGTCTCGGGGACGGGGGTGGGGGGGAGTGGGGCCCTCGAGCAGGGACGCCTCGGGGCTCGGGGTGGAACGAGACACCCGAGCAGGACGTCTTGGTGCCAGGTGGGAGCGGGGCCCGCGAGCAGGACGCCTCGGGAGCGAGTGAGAGCGAGACACCCGAGCATAACGTCTCGGGGCCGGGTGGGAGCGGGACCCCCCAGCAGGACATCTCGGGGTCGGAATGGGAGCGGGACCCCCGAGCAGAACGCCTCAGGGCCGGGTGGGAGCTGAACTCGAGCAGGACATCGCAGGGCCGTGGTGGGAACGGGACGCCCGAGCAGGACGCTTCGGGGCCAGGGGTGGGAGCGAGACCCCCAAGCAGGACGCCTCGGAGCCGGGTGGGAGCGAGAGACCCCAGAGCAGGACGTCTAGGGCCCGGGTGGGAGCGTGAACCCCCCCCAAGCAGAACGTCTCGGGGAAAGTTGCGATCGGGACCCCCGAGAAGGACGTCTCGGGGCCGGGTGGGAGTGGTACCCCCGAGGAGGCCGTCTCTTGGCCGGGGGGGAGCGGGACCCCTGAGCAGGACGTCTCGGGGCCGGGTGGGAGCGAGACCCCCGAGCAGGATGTCTTGGGGGTCGGGTGGGAGCGGGACCCCCGAGCAGGACGTCTCGGGGCCGAATGGGAGCGAAACCCCCGAGCAGGACGCCTCGAGGCCGGAGGGGAGCGGGACCCCCGAGCAGGACATCTCGGGGTTGGCTGGGAATGGGACCCCCGAGCAGGACGTCTCGGGGCCGGGTGGTAGCGAGACCCCCGAGCTGGACGTATTGGGGCCTGGTCCGAGGAGACCCCCGGCAGGACGTCTCGGGGACGGGGGTGGGGGGGAGTGGGGCCCTCGAGCAGGACGCCTCGGGGCCGGGTGGGAGCGAGACACCCGAGCAGGACGTCTTGGTGCCAGGTGGGAGCGGGGCCCGCGAGCAGGACGCCTCGGGAGCGAGTGGGAGCGGGACCCCCGAGCATAACGTCTCGGGGCCGGGTTGGGAGCGGGACCCCCCAGCAGGACATCTCGGGGTCGGAATGGGAGCGGGACCCCCGAGCAGAACGCCTCAGGGCCGGGTGGGAGCTGGAACTCGAGCAGGACATCGCAGGGCCGGGTGGGACCGGGACGCCCGAGCAGGACGCTTCGGGGCCAGGGGTGGGAGCGAGACCCCCCGAGCAGGACGCCTCGGAGCCGGGTGGGAGCGAGACCCCAGAGCAGGACGTCTAGGGCCCGGGTGGGAGCGTGAACCCTCCCCAAGCAGAACGTCTCGGGGAAAGTTGCGATCGGGACCCCCGAGAAGGTCGTCTCGGGGACAGGTGGTGAGTGGTACCCCCGAGGAGGCCGTCTCGGGGCCGGGGGGGAGCGGGGACCCCTGAGCAGGACGTCTCGGGGCCGAAATGGGAGCGAAACCCCCGATCAGGACGTCTCGGGGGACGGGTGGGACCGGTACCCCCGAGCAGGACATCTCGGGGCAGGGTGGGAGCGAGACCCCCGAGCAGGACGTCTCGGGGCCGGGTGGGACCGGGAGCCCCGAGCAGGATGCCGCGGGGCCAGGGGGGAGCGAGACCACTGAGCAGGACGTCTTGGGGCCGTGTGGGAGCGGGACCCCCGAGCAGGGACGTCTCGGGGCCGGGTAGGAGTGGGACCCCCGAGCAGGATGCCGCAGGTCCAGAGGGGAGCGAGACCACTGAGCAGGACGTCTCGG